>NC_064929.1:157413114-157670614 GCF_023897955.1 Schistocerca gregaria
ACGTGTGGGTCGGTGTTGTTGGGGACTGTTCAATTGGGCCGAAATCTGCTACCTAGGCCATTAAATGGCAGGCACTATTACAATTTTCTCGCCAGAGCATTGCCAGAATTGCTGGAAGACGTCCCGCTCTCTACAAGACAACGCATGTGGTTCCAACATGACTGGGCGCTGGCACATTTCACTCGTTGAGTGCGTTGATTCCTGGACCGACGGTTCCCAGACACGAGGATTGGCAGAGGTAGTCCTGTACCATGGCCTGCTCGGTCCCCTCTGGACATTTTGTGTGGGGAGAGATGTGCAACCTTGTTTACGCAACTCCTGTTGCATCAGAAGAGGATCTGATTGCCCGGATAGTAGCAGCAGCAGGAATAGTTCAGGATACTCCTGGGGTTTTGCCTGTGTCGGAGAGAACATGATCCGATGGTGTTGCCTTTGTTTATGTGTCAATGGAGACATTTTTGAAAATCAACTGTAATTGAAATTGGATTGTGTTAATGCGTTGTCTCTTGGTCATAAAAAAATGGAAAAGTGTTTGTTGGTTTAATTAATTTTCCGCCAGAGAAATCTTCCTCTACCGGTTTAAATACTCATAGGAAAAAACAACATTAGGGCAAAATATTTGTTTTGATGTCCCCTACAACGTGCCAGAGTTTGTCGGTTTGAATACTTTTCACCCTGTATAAACACAATACATAGACATAACAGAGAGTTCAGTCATCAAAAATACGAGGTTCACTCCAAAATAAATGCACACTATTTTTTTAAAAAAAATCCATCTTTTATTCTACAAAATAAAAGGTTCAAAAATGGCTCTGAGTACTATGGGAAATACGATCTGAGGCCATCAGTCCCCTAGAACTTAGAACTACTTAAACCTAACTAACCTAACACACATCAATGCCAGAGGCAGGATTCGAACCTGAGACCGTAGTGGTCGCGACGTTCCAGACTGCAGCGCCTAGAATCGCTCGTCCACCCAAGCCGGCTTTTTATTCTATATGTTTGAAAGTTTTACAGTGTGTAGATACATCCTTTAGAAACAGTTTTCATTTCTCCACATAATTACCACCCCTCCATCTGCCATCTTGGAACCAGTGCCTGTACACCCGCACGGTAAAATTCTGGACCAACCTGTTGGAGCCACTGTTTGGCAGCGTGCACAAGGGAGTCACCATCTTCAAACGTTGTTCCACGAAGAGAGTCCTTTCAGCTTCCCAAAGAGATGATAGTCACGTGGAGCCAGGCCAGGACTGTAAGGCGGGTGTTTCAGTGTTGTCCGTCCGAGTTTTGTGATCGCTTCCACGGTTTTTTGACTGACATGTGGCCGTGCATTGTCGTGCAACAGCAAAACATCCTGCTTTTTCAGATGTGGTCGAACACGACTCAGTCAAGCTTGAAGTTTCTTCAGTATCGTCACATATGCATCAGAATTTATGGTGGTTCCACCTGGCATGATGTCCACAAGCAAGAGTCGTTCGGAATCGAAAAACACCGTAACCATAACTTTTCCAGCAGAAGGTGTGGCTTTGAATTTTTTTCCTTGGGTGAATTTGCATGATGCGACTCCACTGATTGCCTCTTCGTCTCTGGTGAAAAATGATGGAGCCATGTTTCATCACCTGTCACAATTCTTCCAAGAAATTCATCTCCACCATTCTCGTAGTGTTCCAAAAGTTCGCTGCATACCATTTTTCTTGTTTCTTTGTGAGCCACTGTCAACATCCGGGGAACCCACCTGGCACAAACCTTTTTTAACGCCAGCACTTTCAGTATTCTGGAAACACTTCCTTCCCCTATCCCACCGTTCTCTGTGATGCGTCTGTCAGCAGTCACCAATTCGTTAACTCTCTGCACATTGTCTAGAGTGTGTGCAGTACGAGGCCTGCCGCTGCGAGGACAACCCACAATATTGCCGTGCCCGCTTTCATCACGTAACCTGCTTGCCCACCGACTCACTGTACTGCGATCGACAGCAACATCTCCATACACCTTTTTCAGCCTCTTGTGGATGTTTCCCACAGTCTCGTTTTCACAGCTCATGAATTCTATGACAGCACGTTGCTTCTCACGAACGTCAAGTGTAGCAGCCATCTTGACGATCTGCTGTGACGGCGCAACTCACGGGAACAGGTAGAACTAAGTCTGAAAACAAGTGGGACGGATGTTATCTACACACTATAAAACTTTCACACATGCAGAATGAAAACCGTATTTTTACAAAAATAGTGTGCATTTCTTTTGGAGAGACCCTTTTATAATCTGTTTCACTATTTATAGCAATCTGAAGATTCTAGGTAACTTTAGAAATCATGTGGTTTTGAGGTGTCGAACTTGTGCAGCCATGTTCGCAGCGCACTTTTATCCGTTATTCGTTAGAGGCCGTAAACGGGTGAAAATCTAAGGGTACAGGATACGGCGCAAAAGGTGCGTGCGGACTGATTTCCCAATTCAACTCCTGCATAGAGTTTTTTTTTTTTTTTTTTTTTTTTTTTTTTTTTTTTTTTGTCAAATGGCTCAAATGGTTCAAATGACTCTGAGCACTATGGGACTTAACATATGTGGTCATCAGGCCCCTAGAACTAAGAGCTACTTAAACCTAACTAACCTAAGGACATCACAAACATCCATGCTCGAAGCAGGATTTGAACCTGCGGCCGTAGCAGCAGCGCGGTTCTGGACTGAAGCGCCTAGAACCGCTCGGCCACAGCGGCCGGCTGTTTTTTGTCAGGCTAGCAGAACGAGGGCAAGCGTATAGTGGGGTAGCAGTGCTCCTTGAACCGCATCTGCAAGGTGTTTCAGTTGCTGACAATAAATGCAGGAGAGCAATAAATGTAGGAGAGCTCCTGTGAAGTTTGGAAGGTGGGAGACGAGGTAGTGGTGGAATTAAGGCTGTGACGACGGGTTGTGAGTCGTGCTTAGGTAGCTCAGTTGGTAGAGCACTTTCCGGGAAGGCAAAGGTCCTGAGTTCGAGTCTCGGTACGGCATACAGTTTTGATCTGCCAGGAAGTTTCATATCGGCGCACACTCCGCTGCAGAGTGGAAATCTCATTCTGGGATCATAATCAAGGCTTTCTGATCGTGGAGGGTCACTAACGTCCAACGCCCCTCCGTGAAAAGAGAAAACGATTTTCTTGCCGTTCTCTGTCCAATAGCATTATCCCTATACACGGCGCATATGTGTCTCGCTGTCTCCACTGCTGTTACCCCTCTATGCATCTCAAAAGAGAAGAATATGTTGGAAATGTTCCGATTTCTTCACTTGGTGATCCATTTTCTAGCGTCCACAGCTCCACTCACTGTCTCCGAATGCCAAAAGGAGCCGGCCGCTGTGGCCGAGCGCTTCTAGGCGCTTCAGTCCGGAACCGCGCTGCTGCTACGGTCGCAGGTTCGAATCCTGCCTCGGGCATGGATGTGTGTGATGTCCTTAGGTTAGTTAGGTTTAAGTAGCTCTTAGTTCTAGGGGCCTGATGACCACAGATGTTAAGTCCCACAGTGCTCAGAGCCATTTAGCTTCTTTTTTTTTTTTTTTGTCAAAAAGTCCGCCCCCATAGCTGAGTGGTGAGCGCGGTGGTCCGTCACGCCAAGGGGCCCGGGTTCGATTCCCGGCTGGGTCGGAGATTTTCTCCGCCCAGGGACTGGATGCTGTGTTGTCCTCATTATAGTTTCATAATCGTCAGTGGAAGGCAACGGATAACCACCACTGGAATCACTTCCCTAGACGCTCATGCGGTGGACTTCTTTGACGGGGCTTCCCCATGACAGGACCTGCCGTAACGCAAAACACGAAGTTTCGCCAAAATGAAAATATGTAAACTCAGGCAGCAACAGTGAACTACGAAGAAAAAATATGATAATCGATAAATAAACCCACAGCAACCAGAATATCAACATGCAAAAAAAAAAAGTTACTAACTTACACACCAACCTAATATAATATTTGAATCTTCTCTCAGAGCACGAACCGGACAATGGAAAATGTTCTCAATGTTTTTGCACAACCTACAGACTGGATCTTAGTACTATGAGCCCATTACGGATTTGAGACCGCGTGTATCTGTTCAGAAATGTATATATTTGTTGTCTATGCTTGTCTATTTCCCCCTCTCATCATACGTAAATAAACACATTTAAACAATGGGACCCGCGAGAGTAACGAAAAACTTACAATGAACAATGTAAAGAGCACTTAAAAACATGGCCGACTTCAAAGAACAGTCAATAACGTATCTACTCAAGCAACAGTAATGCCTTCCTCTGTACATGAATACACTTTACCTCATTACTTCCCTCTTTCTCCCTCCTTAAATCTCCCTTCCCCAAAACTCGCTATACTAGTAAACATCTACTTTCCACACCAAGATATTAATGCACATCTGCACAAATCTTCATTGCCAATTTTTCTCATGTTTATCATTAATATTTGACTTTTTTTACTGTTATTATTATTGCTTTTATCATAATTTGCATGTATAGCACCTGTTGTAAATATACTGCCAGAATTTACTTTATCAGGTCTTAGTCACTACTCTTTATTCATATTGTCACTAGAGTAAGCTAATTTTCTCATTTAAAATATGGTCATGATGTAACTCTGATGTGTGAAATGCTGCATATGTGAAACACTGGTCCGATGTGAGAGAGGGCCTGATGGCCCCAATCTGATCAAGAGTAATTAATTAATTAATTAATTAATTAATAAACGAAGATACTACCTAGAACAAATCTTTAACCTCAAAAACCTCATGGCCTACCAAAAAGCAAGAGCAAAATCGAATGTAGTCACTTTTTTCGACTTCCAAACAGCATACGACTCAATATACTCATAATCACTATCTCTGCACTAAAAAAACTAAACCTAGGCAACAAGACCAAAAACCTAAGCACAGAAACCCTTGCCAAACCCTGCTAGGAATTTAAGTTCATGGCAGAACTTTCCAAACCTTTGTAGATAAAATGTAGTGTACGACACGGAGACGTACTCTTGCCACAGCTCTTTGACTGCGTCCTAGAAAAAGTTGTCAGACAGTGGAATACGAAGACTCATAACAGAAACAAAAAAAAAAATCATCGTCTAGCCTTTGCAGATGATACGGCCCTACCGGCCGAATCCTGGGAACAAGTCAAAGAAAGGACTCTCGAACAAAAAAAAAAAAAAAAAAAAGAGTAAAAAGTACGTCTCAAACTCTCAACTGAAAAGATGAAAATAACAACATAAAAACGAAGCGAAACATTTTTAAGGGCGAGTGCAAAAAGTTTGCAGTCGTCAGAGAATTCAAATAATCTGCAGAACCGATCAGCTGGGATACTGTCGAGAGAAAGTCAACGAAATCTGGCCTTCCAGCTCACCACAAATACATAAACGAAAACGTCCCTCTCCTGGAATGCAAAAATAAAACACGGTAATCAGACCCGATGCCCTACACGGAGCGTAAACACTATCATGACACAGCTCAAAGGCTGGAGATCAAAGAGAAGGAAGATATTAACAAAATTCTATGACAACAAACTGTTCCACATCTGAAATGAAACCTATCGCCAGATAACCGGAGGGGTGTGAGACAGAAGGAGAAAAAGCAGAATCTCAATAAACCTGAACAGGCTACCCAAATTTTTTTATTATTATTTCCGCTGGTTTAAGGGAACGGAGAAAGACTTTAAAGAATTCTGAATCTCAGAAGAATGTGATCACAGATAAAACAGCGTAAAAACTAAATACCATGAAAAGAGGTTCCGAGTGGACGATAGAAATCTCGGGAAAAGAAAGAATGTAACACTACTAGGATAAAAGAAAGGCACAGAATATTAAATAGTAACTGATCTACCGAGAGCTCAGAGTTGACTGAAACGAAAGAAGAGGAAAAAAATTAAACGTAAAAAGGCGGCATATTTTTTATGGTAGCATGTTAAAGCGATACGTAACTTTATAAGCAAGTAAGATGAATTACTAGACCTCGTAGAACGCGTTCATCTTAAGGTTAAAATAGAAATCCGCGAGATCCGGGTAATGTGTTTGGTATGAGTGCTAGGTGAATAATCTATGGCCTGCCAGACAGTGATGTTCCCTTTTTAAATTAAAAAAAAAAAGCAGGTATTTCTCAAATAGTACCAATTTCGTTCTACTGAATTTTGTCCAACGTTTTTCGCACTGAGAAAATTCAGTACTTCTCCTGAGACACTGGAAGATCTGCAAAAGAATTGTATCTCTAGCTGCCAAATCTTACCATTACACTCATTTCCACATTGCAATTTAAATACGGAAATAGATGACAGTCAGAAGATGGTAAATCTAGTGTATACAGTAACCTTCCAACAATCGACACTTTTTCCAGTATGATAGTACCTTTCTGGGTATGTGCATTGTTCTGCTGAAAAATTTTCTTCATAGTATTCACAGAAGTCACATAACTATTCGGCCGTTGATGTTTTATCCCGTAAGGTGATTAAAAAGAAGAATCCATTTTGCTTTATGACCCAGTGGCAATAACAGTATTTTCACTCTCGTTTGCGCCGCACACCACACTCTACTTCTGGAGCCATTTTTTTTTTCCTTCCGAGTACGTCTGCTACATTTCCCAGTGGTTCACACATGACACTGTTGAAACAACAATGCTGTACTAAATGTCAGAAATTGTCTGTGACATACCCACACGAGCTATAAAAATAGATGCATTTACGTGTGTATGTTTGCACACCACTGGCAATTGAAATTGCTACATCACGCAGATGAAGTGCTACACACGCGAAATTTAACCGACAGGAAGAAGATGCTGTGATATGCAAATGATTAGCTTTTCAAGGATTAACGCAAGTTTGGCGCCGGTGGCGACACCTACAACGTGATGACATGTGGAAAGTTTATAACCGATTTCTCATACACAAACAGCAGTTGACAGGCGTTGCCTGGTGAAACGTTGTTGTGATGCCTCGTGTAAGGAGGAGAAATGCATACCATCACGTTTGCGACTTTGATAAAGGTCGGATTGTAGCCTATCGCGATTGCGGTTTATCGTATCGCGACATTGCTGCTCGCGCTGATCGAGATCCAATGACTTAGGACAATATGGAATCGGTGGGTTCGGAAGGGTAATACGGAACGCCGTGCTGGATCCCAACGGCACTTTGAACAATAAACGTTACATTTCAAATGTGTTACGACCTGTGGCTCTACCCTTCATTCGATCGCTGCGTTTCAGCAGGATAATGCACGACCGCATGTTCCAGGTCATGTACGGGCCTTTCTGGATACAGAAAATGTTCGAATGTTGCCTTGGCCAGCACATTCTCCAGATCTCTCACCAATTTAAAACGCCTGGTCAACGGTGGCCGAGCAACTGGCTCGTCACAATACGCCAGTCACTATTCTTGATGAACTGTGGTATTGTGTTGAAGCTGCATGGCCAGCTGTACCTGTACACGCCAACCAAGCTCTGTTTGATTCAATGCCTAGGCGTATCAAGGCCGTTATTTCGGCCAGAGGTGGTTGTTGTGCGTACTGATTTCTCGGGATCTATGCACCCAAATTGCGTGAAAATGTAATCACATGCCTGTTCTAGTATAATATATTTGTCCAATGAATACCCGTTTATCATCTGCATTTCTTCTTGGTGTAGCGATTTTAATGGCCAGTAGTGTATTTTTTCTAGGTAACTTTTACCATTATGATGTTGACAGAGCTATCGAAACTTGTGTAATGTGTTTTTTTTTTGCATAGTTCTGTGCAACCGGTTGGCTGACAGTGACATTCTATATCACTTCGAATATCACTCTAAATGACTCCAGTTTCTGGGAAAAACTGACAACATGTGAGGATTCTTTTATTTTCATTTATGATACAGAAACTAAGCGCGAATCTACGCACTTAAAGGGCCCACCTATAGCGAAGAAAATCGAATGAATAAATCAAGATTCAAAGCGATAGCGGTCGTATGTTTACATTACTCTAGGAATTGCGAATCTTGACTGGCTTCCTGAAGGTCAAACTAATCAACATTACTAGCTTAAGGTTCTTGCCCAATTCCGTGAGGAAGAAAGGAAAAAGACTCCAATTGTGGAAGAACAAGCCACGGCTCATACAGCACTGTATATTAAGAGCTTTCTGCCGAAGTACAGCACCCCAATATTAAACTACCTACCTTATTCGCCTGACGCAGTACGATGTGATGTTTGGTTATCCCCTGAGATCCAGTCTGCATTAAAAGGAACAAGATTTCAGTCTGTTGAAGCAAAGAAAGGAAAACTGGCACACGTCATTAAGGAGTTCACGGAGAAAGATTTCCAGCACGGTTTCCATCAATGGAAAATTCACACAGGGCTCTGTAGGGGAGTACACTGAGGGTGAGAGTAAATGATTATGTATGCTTTTGAAAGAAAACGTTTTACGGAAACAGTGCCGTCATTTTACAGCCGCATCTCGAATTCTGCGTTGGTTGGGGTGCTAGTGTCGAAATCTGCCATTTAAGAGTCTCAGCGATAGTCAAATATTGGTCGGTAGTAACCTCATGCGTGAATACACTTTTAAGTGTGGAACTTAATACGAGGGTCACTCCATAAGAAATGCACACTATTTTTGTAAAAATACAGTTTTCATTCTGCATATGTGAAAGTTTTTCAGTGTTTAGATACATCCTTCCCGCTTGTTTTAAAACTTAGTTCAACCTGTTCCCCTTAAGTGGCGCCATCACAGCATGTCTTCAAGATGGCTACTACACTTGACGTTCGTCAGAAGCAACGTGCTGTCATAGAATTCCTGTGCTGTGAAAACGAGGCCAGTTTTCCTTTCTCTGCTTCAACAGACTGAAATCTTGTTCCTTTTAATGCAGACCAGACCTCAGGGGATAACCACAAGAGGATGAAATAGGTGTAAGGAGATGCTGCTTTCTTTCGCAGTACGGTTAGTCGGTGGGCAAGCAGGTTACGTGGTGAAAGAGGGCACGGCAATATCGAGGATTGTCCTCGCAGCGGCAGGCCTCGTACTGCACACACTCCAGACAATGTGCAGGGAGGTAACGAATTGGTGACTGCTGACAGACGCATCACAGTGAACGAATTGTCACGCTACGTTGGGATAGGGGAAGGAAGTGTTTCCAGAATACTGAAAGTGTTGGCGTTAAAAAAGATTTGTGCCAGGTGGGTTCCCAGGATGTTGGCAGTAGCTCACAAACAAACAAGAAAAACGATATGCAGCGGACTTTTGGAACACTACGAGAATGGTGGAGATAAATTTCTTGGAAGAATTGTGACAGGTGATGAAACATGGCTCCATCATTTTTCACCAGAGACGAAGATGCAATCAGTGGAGTGGCATCATGCAAATTCACCCAAGGAAAAAAAATTCAAAACCACACCTTCTGCTGGAAAAGTTATGGTTACGGTGTTTTTCGATTCCGAACGACTCTTGCTTGTGGACATCATGCCAGGTGGAACCACCATAAATTCTGATGCATATGTGACGACACTGAAGAAACTTCAAGCTCGACTGAGTCTTGTTCGACCACATCGGCAACAGCAGGATGTTTTGCTGTTGCACGACAATGCACGGCCAAATGTCAGTCAAAAAACCATGGAAGCGATCACAAAAGTCAGATGGACAACACTGAAACACCCGCCTTACAGTCCTGGCCTGGCTCCATGTGACTATCTTTTCTTTGGGAAACTGAAAGACTCTCTTCCTGGAACAAGGTTCGAAGATGATGACTCCATTGTGCACGCTGCGAAACAGTGGCTCCAACAGGTTGGTCCAGAATGTTACCGTGCGGGTATACAGGCGCTGGTTCCAAGATGGCGTAAGGCAGTTGAGAAGGATGGAAATTATGTGGAGAAATGAAAATACTGTTCCTAAAGACTGTACCAACACACTGCAAAACTTTCAAACATGTAGAATGAAACATGAATTTTTTAAAAAAATAGTGTGCACTTCTTTTGGAGTGACCCTCGTATTTCTGCTTTCTGTCCGCTTTCTACAGTTTGAACACGCTCATCTTTGCTGCGTAGAGCCAATACTGCGATACACATTACAAAGGGCGCAAATCTCTCGCGATGGCCGGCCAGTGTGGCCGAGAGGTTCTAGGAGCTCCAGTCTGGAACCACGCGACCGCTACGGTCGCAGGTTCGAATCCTGCCTCGGGCATGGATGTGTCTGTTATGTCCTTAAGTTAGTTAGGTTTAAGTATTTCTACGTTCTAGGAGACTGATGACCCCAGATGTTAAGTCCCATAGTGCTCAGAGGCATTTGAACCAATCTGAACCTCTCGCGTGCGAACGAAATTGAGAGGAAGAAAATCAGAGGACACCACATGCAGCACGGAGTAAAATACTCCCCTTCTCCTCCCCCCCCCCTCCCAAAAAAAGCTCTTAACTATCATCACAGGAGAAAATTAAAAAAAGGTTTCCGTGAGCCCAGATCCACAGCGAATTGTTCTCTCTGCTAGAGACAACGGCTGCCCTTATATTCGTCAGCCCCTAGCGGCAACAAAAAATAATATTGGGACAGCGTACAGGTATTTCAACACAATAATTTGTGTGTGGTCTGCACCGAAGGTCACGCCGTGAGTTTTAATTCATCACAGCCGTGTCTTTTTCCCTCTCCTTTTTTTTCTGTGATTTGTGCGTCAGATCTCAATGCGCCACCTGTGTTGTCCCCTTAGTTTTTCTTCTGTTGCCTCCCCCTGCATCCCTCCAGCTCCTCCAGCAATCCCACCGGCCCTCGACGGGGTACTAGAACTATTGTGCAGGACTGCACAATCTTAGAAATGAGTTTTTCTTCATTCCACCCGGTTCCATCGCAGACACAGCGCGAAATTTTGAATGACCGAACGGGGGGGGGGGGATGAACTTTGGTTCAGAAGCAGTGCGGCTATCATCTCAGAAGATTTGTGTATTTTTTGCGAAAATCCTACCGCGTCAGTCTGCTAGAGTTTTGGAACATGTTTTATGTTCGCGTATTATGACATTTTAGCAGACCACACCCTGCCTATCTAACCCTTGTTAATTCGGGCAAGTATTTGACCCATGTCTGAAAAAAACTATTTGATGCAGGACCTTAATATTTTTACTGTATGTTACATGATGCTAATAGAGTCAACTGTACTAAAATCTACTTTATGCATTTTACAGTTTTTAAGAAATTCTTTTTTTAAAATTTACTTACAAAAAATATTAAGTATTTGCTGCAGAAAATATTTTTCTGTGGACTTCCTAATGGGGGAATATTAATTAATGTAGTACCAGAGGTGGCTTTTCATGTTATGCAGAGTCTCTAAAAATTTCATTCATTTATGTATGATAGTTTCTGATACAATGGGACATATCTACTGAAAATTTTAGTTTGAGGGATATTCACTTTAAAGAAAAAACTTTTGAAATTTGTTACTTACAGTTAATTAAAACTGTCCTGCCGCATATGATGGCCCTTCTTTGGCCTCTAGCAGGTCTTCCAGCTTCTTTTTCACCTTCCTGGATGTTAGTCTTGCTTTCTTGGCCATATTAGATGCAGACCTGTCTGCATTGGCTATCCTAATTTTATCGGCATGTTGCAGACCCAGTGATTATATTTTCACCAGGATTAATTCCCAGCTTTTTCAGTACCCAACACTATACAATATCTCCACAACTGAATGTAATAACATCATCATGAACTCCTAGTTTCATTGTATGCAAGTCTACAAATACAGTTTTAGGAAGGCGGTTCCAAAATATGCTGTTGAAACATTCATATGGTTCTGTGTCTGCCCATGCAGACAATTCCTTAGAGGGTCAGGATGAGCCAAGTCTCTGAAAATAGGTTTATTTTCTGTAATAACGGCAGCAGGAAGAGAATGCTGGGGAGAATAAAATTCTCCAGTTGCCTGACCCCTACTGTATTTGCACCACGAATTTTCTTCTGATGGACACAATCCATGACATGGCTTATCATCAGTAGAGGACTTATGGAAGAATATGGCCCGAACATCTCTCTTCATTGTCTCCAGGTTTTCTTTATTTCTCGTAATTGCGTGCCCATTCTATACCTGGAAGTTTTCTATAACAACTACTTGCAATCACACTTTAAGAAAACTAAGCACGTGTTTGAAAGCGTGTTGTTTACAAACAGCAGAAACAAAAGAGTACCGATCCTTGCATTCCGAGGATAGCCAACACACTCGGGAGTAAAAAAAAATCCCTAACGTGCAATGTAGGGTATATAAAGATCTAAAATATATGCAGAAAAGTGGGTGATAGGAGAGTGGGCGTGGCACATAAATACACATGGTAGGAAAATGCTCTTTAAATGCTCAAAAAAAATTTTTTTCAGCAAAATACTTTTCAGAGTACTAAAATGAAACCTTAATGTATCGAAATATGATCAAAACCGAGAATCAATTTTTTTCGACCTGAACCACAATGTGGTCCCCTTAAAAAGCTCCCGGGATCTGGGGGTGGCGTCTTTTATTACTAATCGGAAGTTCTCGACCCTAGGTTCCAACGCCACCACTGCTTAAATTTTGATTAATAATCATCACCAATGGCGGCCGAAGACTCCCGGCATAAGAAGTCAACCTCATTCTGCCAACGGCCTTGTCAAAGAGGGCGGAGGAGTGGATAGAGGTTCAGGGCACTCTCTTGTCCTAGGGTGGGGAACTGCCCCTACAGGCGGAAGAATCAGCAGTGATCAACGGCATGTGGAAGCAGAAGGGAATGGAAACCACTGCATTAAAGACGCATAATGTGCATCCACAGGATCTTTACACTGTCAGCTAGATACGTAAAGTAACAATGTGTGAATGTGACTAAGAATTTTTCATACTTGAGAAATACTGTGCCTATACGTCTCACAGGCTATAAAATGTTAACAGGTTTATGTGCTTGGTTGTGTTTGCCCACAGTGACATAATTTTCTGCATGGTATATTCTGCCGGTAAAAAAAAAAAATTGTTGTTGTGATCTTCAGTCCTGAGACTGGTTTGATGCAGCTCTCCATGCTACTCTATCCTGTGCAAGATTCTTCATCTCCCAGTACCTACTGCAACCTACATCCTTCTGAATCTGCTTAGTGTATTCATCTCTTGCTCTCCCTCTACGATTTTTACCCTCCATGCTGCCCTCCAAAACTAAACTGGTTATCCCTTGATGCCTCAGAACATGTCCTACCAACCTATTCCTTCTTCTTGTCAAGTTGTGCCACAAACTTCTCTTCCCCCCAATTCTATTCAATACTTCCTCATTAGTTATGTGATCTACCCATCTTATCTTCAGCATTCTTCTGCAGCACCACACTTCAAAAGCTTCTACTCTCTTCTTGTCTAAACTATTTATCGTCCATGTTTCACTTCCATACATGGCTACACTCCATACAAATACTTTCAGAAATGACTTCCTGACACTTAAATCTATACTCGATGTTAACAAATTTCTCTTCTTCAGAAACGCTTTCCTTGCCATTGCCAGTCTACATTTTATATCCTCTCTACTTCGACCACCATCAGTTATTTTGCTCCCCAAATAACAAAACTCGTTTACTGCTTAAAGTATCTCATTTCCTAATCTAATTCCCTCAGCATCACCCGACTTAATTCGACTACATTCCATTAGTACACCCTTTTAGAGATTTCCAATTCACTTAAGACTTATTGTTGCAACAGTGGATATGGAGTATGTGAAATGAATACATTTGCAGATCAGTAGCGCATGCAGTTCTGAGGTTCGAGGTATCGACCCATTCTGAAACAACGATATTACTATGTGGTGTACCCTTCACGGCTGGCAATGCAGGCAGTGAACTCGGCATCCAGTCGTTTGTACAGATACGGAATACGTTACGCCACGCCTGCTCCATCTCTTGACGTAGTTCTGTGAGAGTAATTGGCTGGTGAGTCGCACACGTCACTTCTCGTCCCGTCATATCCCGCACCTGCCCGGTTGGAGACAAGTCTGGAAATCATGTTGGCCAGTGCATTGTGTGGGCGGGCATTATCCTGTTGGAACAACATGTGACTTTCCTGTTGCAAGAACCGCAGAAGACGGGGACTAACAACGTTATGCACGTACCGAGCGCTGGTTAGCGTCCCATCCACAAACACCGAAGGAGAACGAGAGTTGTAGCGTATCACACCCCAGACCGTGAGGCCAGGGGTGGGTCCAGTGCGTTTTGGGCGAGTGCACTCTACGATACAGCGTTGACCTGGTCAAGGTCGTACGCGCAAACGACGGAGTCTGTTTTCATCGCTGCAGACCAGGGCGCGCCATCCCCCCTCCGAGTGATCCTCTGACGCCAGCAGTCGGGCCACGCGCGTCGATGCTGTGGCACGAGTGGAAGGCGGGCTACAGCTGTGCGTGCCAGTAGTGCCACTACCAGTCCGCCACAGCTCGCATTGACGCATCTGCGCGCAGAAGCACTCCTGTCTGTAGCTGTACGATCCGCCACTGCTGCCTTTACAATACGACGATCCTGGCGGGCGTCTGTGCTGCGTGGACATCCAGAACCTCGTCTACGTGTGTGAGAATGAGATTTCACTCTGCAGCGGAGTGTGTGCTGATATGAAACTTCCTGGCAGATTAAAACTGTGTGCCGGACCGAGACTCCAACTCGGGACCTTTGCCTTTGGCGGGCAAGTGCTCTACCAAGTGCTCTAGAGCACTTGCCCGCGAAAGGCGAAGGTCCCGAGTTCGAGCCTCGGTCCAGCACACAGTTTTAATCTGCCAGGAAGTGTGTGAGAATGTTCGTCTGACCACTGACGCAGCACGTTCAGTTTGTGCAGCAGTTCTTCGAAAGAAGCATCCCAACACTCGGAAGGCCACCATTATATGCCTGTCAAACTCAGTTGGCTCTAGGAAGCACGAGTGCGTTTCCTTGGCATGGATGCCTGCTCGCTTCACACGTCTGCTCCACATTGAGCCTTCTGGCTGTGAACGTTCCCTTTAAAGGGTAGACACAGACGGCACTCTGTTAGCTATTCCACTACGCTATTTGTCGGCGAACGGCATTGGAACCAATATCCATACACCTACTATAGCCCAGGTGACGTATGTCGTCTGAGCGCTATGGGACTTAACTTCTGAGATCATCAGTCCCCTAGAACTAAGAACTAGTTAAACCTAACTAACCTAAGGACATCACAAACATCCATGCCCAAGGTAGGATTCGTACCTGCGACCGTAGCGGTCTCGCGGTTCCAGACTGTAGCGCCTAGAACCTCTCGGTCACTAAGGCCGGCAGGGGATCAAAATCGATGTCGTCTCTCCAAGTGCACTATTCTTTTCAGGCAGTGTGTTTACCTTTCACACGAATAAACGGTTCAATAAGTATTTAAAAGGTAAGCTGAAATAATTTGCTATTTGTATATTGAGCAAGCAGTAAAGGAAACAAAGGAAAAATTCGGAGTAGGTATTAAAGTCCGGGGAGAAGAAATAAAACTTTGAGGTTTGCCGATGACAATGTAATGCTGTCAGAGACAGCAAAGGACCTGGAAGAGCACCTGAACGGAGTGGACAGTGTCTTGAAAGGAGGATATAAGATGAACATCAACCTACATAGGTAGGAATGATCATCAAAATAAAATAAGAGAAATCAGAGCTCGAACAGAAAGGTTTAGGTGTTCGTTTTTCCCGCTCGCTGTTCGGGAGTGGAATAGTAGAGAGATAGTATGATTGTGGTTCGATGAACCCTCTGCCAAGCACTTAAATATCAATTGCAGAGTAGTCATGTAGATGAACTATAGATGAAAAGAAGAACGAGGATAATGCCGAGGGAATAAGATTCAGTATTGAGGCACTTAAAGTAGTAAAGGAGTTTTGCTATTTGGGGAGCAAAATAACTGATGATGGTCGAAGTAGAGAGGATATAAAATGTAAACTGGAAATGGCAACGAAAGCGTTTCTGAAGAAGAGCAATTTGTTAACATCGAGTATAGAATTAAGTGTCAGGATGTTGTTTCTGGAAGTGTTTGTATGAAGTGTAGCCATGTATGGAAGTGAAACATGGACGATAAATAGTTTGGACAAGAAGAGATGCTTTCGAAATGTGATGCTACAGAAGAATGCTGAAGATTAGATAGGTAGATCACATAACTAATGAGGAGGTATTGAATAGGATTGGGGAGAAGAGAAATTTGTGGCAAAACTTGAAGAAGGGATCGGTTGGTAGGACATGTTCTGAGGCATCAAGGGATCACCAATTTAGTAATGGAGGGCATCGTGAAGGGTAAAAATCGCAGAGGGAGACCGAGAGATGAATACACTAAGCAGATTCAGAAGGATGTAGGTTGCAGTAAGTGCTGGGAGATGAAGAAGCTTGCACAGTATAGAGTGGCATGGATAGCTGCATCACACCAGTCTGAGGATTGAAGACTACAACAACACAACAACCACCTCACACTTTCAATAAACCAGTGTGCGAACTGTCACAAAATTTTGGCAGTGTTCCTTTCTTCCTCATATACCCATAAAAAGTTTTACACCAAAAATATAAGCCAACTATACATCACTTCAACTAGTTACGTATTCAATTCACGCAGGACAACTTAATCCACAGTAATATGTTAATCAGTTGTAAACGATGAAAAGAAGAATCAGTTTATAAATTACACAGATAAATGGACATGTATAGCTCGTATTTTAACTTCGGTGCACCCTGAGATGTCATCACGCAACCTGGGACGAATGGTATTCTCCGAGGTATGCGTACCCCAGTCGTAAATCACTGCTTTAGCTCTACCAATGAAAGTGCTGCACACTGGTTATACCCAGAAGAATGGATGGGCAGCTTAGTCAACTAAAACACTAAAGACTGGTTTGAGTTGAAACAACGGAAGTATTTAACACGATAATATGTGAAATGGGGAACAGCCTCACAACATTCCACCAAACTTTAATTCCCTGTCAGCAAACGCCTAAAATACCAGCTCTGTGTCTTATCTTGAAATATGTGCCGCTAATTTCGATGTCAAACATGGCAGAGATATTCATACAGCGGCAATAGTGAACAAAACACATGTTTTCAAGTGCCACGAGAAGGCACTGATGAAAAGCTTTCTCTCTAATGCGATTTAATATAAAACTAGTATCTTCTGTCAAAAGCACCAATTCCGCTTGATGAATGTCAAGTGGAAACGCCATTCATATATGCACTGACGGGAAAAAAATCGTAACACCAAAAAAATAGTTGATGCAGGGTGAACTTTCCGGATAAAAATATCTAGGTAACAATGAATAAAATGTTCTCGGGTTTCGAAAGGCGTCAATTGCTTAAAACTACACGAGCTTTCGACCAAGCACTCCTTGGCCATTGTCAAGTGTTATGACTGCCGGTGGGCTGTTGGTGCGCCCTTATATACGCTAGCTGCCGGCTGTGACGTCATTGGTGACCGTGACATTGCCGTATACGGGTATGTTATGAGTCGGCGTTCGATGTGCCCTCTTCAACCGCGCGATCGCTGGATCCCACGCAGCGCTGAACTGCAAGCCACCGCATCTATTCAGGGTGTTTGCGGTAATTTTTATTTCAATAGCTTCCTTTATTAAACTGTCCCAGAAGCCGTTAGTGCGAGCCGCGGCAGAGGTATCGTCCAATTTTATGTGGTGACCGTTTTCGAACGCATGCTCAGATAACGCAGATTTCTCTGGGTAACGTAGGCGATAATAGTTCTCATGTTCTTTCCTGCGTTGTTCCACAGCGCGCACTGTTTGTCCGATATACTTCCGGCCTCACTCACAAGGTATTTCGTAGACTCCAGGTGTTCTGAGACCTACTGCGTCTTTAACTGGTCTCAGTGACTGACGGATTTTCGTTGGAGGCCTGAAGATCCATTTGATCTTGTGTCTTTTCAACAGGCGGATTATCTTGCCCGACACAGATCCACAGAATGGCAGCAATGCAAGTTCCTTTTCCTGCTCTTCGTCGGTGGTCTTATTCTGGTATTTTCGAGAAATACCAATCGGTGGCGTATTAAGATCATGTAGTCTTCTCGTGTGGCTACATTAAAATGCGCGAGTGGCATCCCAAAGAAGTGACACATTATTTCTGAACAGAACCTCGGTAAAAGTCAGTTTCAGCCTCAAGATACAGAACCCACGACCTGCGTGCAGTTTTCTGCGCTGGGGGACATCAGCTTGAAGACAGCAGGTTAGTAAACTATAGCAGAACCTTCGTATTCCACACAGGGCAGTGGAAAAAAACTAGGCACCTCACGTGTACTGCATGCACAGTACAAATGTGCTCAGTGACACGTCATCTGCAATAATGCAGAGGAGGTAAAGAAGGATGATCGTGGTTAACAGCAACAGTCAATTCATTCTTCCTTTCTTGCCGTATGTTACAAGACCTCGTTCCAAATCACTAAAACTTTCTCTCCATTTGTTTGAATTCTTCAGCACATCTTTCCAGATTTTGTTAGCTGAGTAGGAGTCCACTAAGTTGTTGCTAAAGACGTCCAATTCCCTATGGTAAGAGAACAACATGGTCTACGTAAATACATGCGTTGGAAAGATTACAAAGAAATACTAACCGGTGGCAGTATTTTATTTTTTAAGCGAGGTCAAAGTTAGGTCGACAGATGGTGTAGCTATCTACATCTACGCCCATACTCCGTAAGCCACCTGACGGTGTGTGACGGAGGGTGCTTTGAGTACCCCTATCGGTTCTCCCTTATATTCCAGTCTCGTATTGTTCGTCGAAAGAAAGATAGTCGGTATGCCACTGTGTGGGCTCTAATCTCTCTGATTTTATCCTCATGGTCTCTTCGCGAGATATACGTAGGAGGGAGCAATATACTGCTTGACTCCTCTGTGAAGGTATGTACTCGAAACTTCAACAAAAGCCCGTACCGAGCTATTGAGCGTCTCTCTTGCACAGTCTTCCACTGGAGTTTATCTATCATCTCCGTAACGCTTCCGCGATTACTAAATGATCCTATAACGAAGCGCGCTGCTCTCCGTAGGATCTTCTCTGTCTCTTCTATCAACCCTGTCTGGTACGGATCCCACACCGGTGAGCAGTATTCAAGCAGCGGGCGAACAAGTGTACTGTAACCTACTTCCTTTGTCTCCGGATTACATTTCTTTATGATTCTTCCAATGAATCTCAGACTGGCAACTGCTTTACCGGCGATTAATTTTTTATATGCTCATTGCATTTTAAATTACTCCTAATGCCTACTTCGAGATAATGTATGGAATTAACTGCTTCCACTTGCTGACCTGCTACATTGTACCTAAATGATAAAGGATCTTTCTTTCTATGTATTCGCAGCACATTACACGTCTCTACATTGAGATTCAGTTGTCATTCCCTGCAACATGCGTCAATTCGTTGCAGATCCTCCTGCATTTCCATTGTTATAACCTCTCGGTATACCACAGCATCATCCGCGAAAAGCCTCAGTGAACTTCCGATGCTATCCACAAGGTCATTTATGTATTTTGTGAATAGCAACGCTCCGACACTCCCCTTTGGCACACCTGACATTACTCTTACTTCGGCAGTAGTCTCTCCATTGAGAAATGCTGCGTTGTGTTATCTAGGAACTCTTCAATCCTATCACACAATTGGTCATACTTTGTTCATTTAACGACTGTGGGGAACTGTATCGAACTCCTTGCGAAAGTCAAGAAACACAGCATCTACCTGTGAACCCGTGTCTAAGGCCCTCTGAGTCTCGTGGACGAATAGCGCGAGCTGGGTTTCACACGACCGTCTTTTTCGAAACCCATGCTGATTCCTACAGAGTAGATTTCTAGCCTCCAGAAAAGTCATTACACTCGAACATAACACGTGTTCCAAAATTCTACAACTGATCGACGTTAGAGATATAGTTCTGCACATCTGTTCGACGTCCCTTCTTGGGCCCGTCTGATAGTTCTTATCCACTTAAAGACGTTCTGACGTAAAGAAAGCAACGTGAAGTGGTGCGTAAGGACAGGTGTTTCCTGTGGTTTTATTACTCCTCCGCGACGCCTTGGCGCATCGTCAAGCGAACCAGTTCCCAGCTGTCGGTGACGTCGCCAGCACAGGATGTGCGTGGGTCAGGATAGGCAGACGAGTGGGGGAGGGGGGGGGGCGGGAAGATATGGTGCCAGCTAGCTCGTGTGGGAACCTTTGGCAGCAGACTGCTGGGTCATGAGAAGGTCGCACCGGCAGACACAGCGGATATACAGAAATAAACTGACTCTGCTACCCGTTCGACTAAGAGACTGATCACATCTATACATACAGTAATGTTCGCAGAAATTGCAACACTCAAAACTGATGGCCTAAATCATCGAAAAGTCGGAGGATGTGCAGAACAGTGGAACAGTGATAAGTGACTGACTGCCGAGAGATTGCGTGCAAGTGGAACCAGCTGTGCCCTGTTTTGTGTGACAGGTTGGTGCGGAGCCGTCAAATGAAGTGAAAAGGTGTAAGCAGTGTTTTCTCTCTGGGAAACGGGTCTGTCACATCATGACATTGCTACTCATACAGGGCACCTTGTTATGGCAGGATGTGTGAATAGAAGTAGCTCCCAACATGAGCGAAAAATGAAATTTTCTGAGGGGTAAAACCTAGGCAATTCGGTACTGTTTCAATCACGAAACTAAATGACTACCAAAGGTTCATTATTACACACATCAAAAAAAGTTTTGTATCACCTCGGTTCCGAGAGTTCCGGAACCTGTACAGAAAATTGGAATAAAGATCAACATAAACATCATTTCCGCGCTTTTTATTGCTCATGAAAACCACACATTGCATGTTGTACCACCATCCAGCGAGACGTTCAGAGGTCGTGGTCCCATATCAACATAAACAGCATTTCCGCCCGTTTTATTGCTCATGAAAACCACACATTGCATGTTGTACCACCATACAGGGAGACCTTCAGAGGTGGTGCTCCACATTGCTGTACAAACCGGTACCTCTAATACCCAGTAGCACGTCCTCTTGCATTGATATATGCCTGTATTCGTCGAGGCTTACTATCCGCAAGTTCATCAAGGCACTGGTGATCCATATCGTCCCACTCCTCAACGGCGATTCGGCGTAGATCCCTCAGAGTGGTTGGTGGGCCACGTCGTCCATAAACAGTCCTTTTCAATCTCAGCAGTTGTGGTCGCAAAATTAATGGAAACAGGATTCCAACTCGATTCATATCCCCCCTATTCTTCAGACTTGGCTCTCTCGGACTACTATATGTTCCCCAATTTGAAGAAATGCCTCGCGGGACAAAGATTTTATTCAAACGAGGAAGTGATTGAAGCAACTACTAGCTATTTTGCAGACTTGGACAGTTCCTATTATTCGGAAGGGATCACCAAATTACAACAGCGTTGAACGAAGTGTATAAATCTAAGAGGGGACTATGTCGAAAATTAAAAAAGGTTTACCCAAAACACGTAAGTAGTTTTCATTTTTGCACGGACTTTTCAGACGCCCCTCGTAGTTTCCCAGATACGTGACTGGCCGGAAGACTTCGTAAGTAATAGAACCCAGTATGCCCTCGACAGCGAGTGTTCATCACACAATAGGGTATCGTCAGGAGCGCCGCAGGGAGGTGTCATTTTGTATGTACTTAAGTGATATTGTGTACAGGTTGGGCAGCAGTCTACGGTAGTTAGCTGATGATGATGTGATGTGCGGTGAGGTGCCGTCGTTGAGTAAGATGATACGACTTAGACAATATTTCTACACTACTGGCCATTAAAATTGCTACACCGAGAAGAAATGCAAATGATAAACGGGTATCCAGTGGGCAAATATATTATACTAGAACTGACATTTTCACGCAATTTGGGTGCATAGATCCTGAAAAATCAGTACCCACAACAACCACCTCTGGCCGTAATAACGGTCTTGATACGCCTGGGCATTGAGTCAAACAGAGCTTGGATGGCGAGTACGGGTATAGCTGCCCATGCAGCTACGACACGATACCACAGTTCATCGAGAGCAATGACTGGCGTATTGTGTCGAGACAGTTGCTCGGCCACCATTGACCAGACGTTTCCAATTGATGAGAGATCTGGAGAATGTGCTGGCCAGAGCAGCAGTCGAAAATTTTCTGTATCCAGAAAGGCCCGTACAGGACCTGCAACATGCGGTCGTGCATTATCCTACTGAAATGTAGGGTTTCGCAGGGATCAAATGAAGGGTAGAGCCACGGGTCGTAATACATCTGAAATGTTACGTCCACTGTTCAAAGTGCCGCCAATGCGAACAAGAGGTGACAGACGTGTGATCAATAGCACCCAAACCACCACGCCGGGTGACACGCCAGTTTGGAGATGACGAACACACGCTTCCAATGTGCGTTCACCCCGATGTTGCGAAACACGGATGCGACCATCATGATGCTGCCAACAGAACCTGGATTCATCCGAAAAAATGTTGTTTTGCCATTCGGGCACCCAGGTTCGTCGTTGAGTACACCATCGCAGGCACTCCTGTCTGTGATGCAACGTCAAGGGTAACCGCAGACATGGTCTCCGATCTGATAGTGCATGCTGCTGCAAACGTCGTCCAACTGTTCCTGCAGATGGTTGTTGTCTTGCAAACGTCCCTATCTGTTGACTCAGGGATCGAGACGTGGCTGTATGATTCATTACAGCCATGCGGATAAGATGCCTCTCATCTCGACTGCTAGTGATACGAGGCCGTTGGGATCCAGCACGGCGTTCCGTATTGCCCTCCTGAATCCACCGATTCCATATTCTCTAACAGTCATTGGATCTCGACCAACGCGAGCAGCAATGTCGCGATACGATAAACCTCAATCGTGATAGGCTACAATCCGACGTTTATCAAAGTCAGAAACGTGATGGTACGCATTTCTCCTCTTTACACGAGGCATCACAACAACGTTTCACCGGGCAACGCCGGTCAACTGCTGTTTGTGTTTGAGAAATCGTTTGGAAACTTTCGTCATGTCAGCACGTTGTAGGTGTCGCCACCGGCGCCAACCTGGTGTGAATGCTCTGAAAAGCTAATCATTTGAATATAACAGCATCTTCTTCCTGTCGGTTAAATTTCGCGTCTGTAGCACGTCATCTTCGTGGTGTAGCAATTTTAATGGCCAGTAATGTAATGGGTTTGATAAATGGCAGCTGGCCCTAATTGTAGAAAAATGCAAGTTAATGCGGATGAGGGGAAAAACAAACCCGTAATGTTGAGATACAGCATTAGCAGTGTCCTCCTTGGCACAGTCGGGTTCTTTAAATATCTGAGCGTAACGTTACAAAGCGACATGAAATGAAACGAGAATGTGAGAATGTGTAGGGAAGGCGAATGGTCGACTCTGGTGTATTGGGAGAATTTTAGGGAAGAGTGGTTCAGGTGTTATGGAAACTGCATCTAGGGCGCTGGTGCGACCTATTCTTGAGTACTGCTGAAGTATTTGGGATCGTACCAGATCGGATTGAAGGAGGACATCGAAGGGCTGCTAGATTTGTTACCGGTTTGAACAAACTGGGCAAGCCGTAAGTGTTGCGTAAATGTTTCGGGAATTCAAATGGGAATCCATGGAGGGAAGGCGACATTCTTTTCGAGAAACACTACTGAGAGAATTTAGAGAACCGACATTTGAAGCGGACTGCTGAACGATTCTACTGCCGCCAACATACGGACCACGAAGATAGGATTCGAGAAATTAGGGCTTGTATAGAGTGTAGTGGCATATAGACAGTGGTTTTTCTATCGCTCTATTTGCGAGATGAACAGGAAATGAAATGAGTAGTCGTGACAGAGGACCCCCCTCCCCCACCCTCCCACCACCACCCCCATGTACTGTATGGTTGCTTGCAGAGTATGTATGTGGATAGAGATGTAGCCGCTCTTTGTTGGATCTTCTCTACCTCCTACGTTAATCCAAGTTGGTAAAGGTGGAAGGATGATGAACAATACAGAGGAATCGTGCGAACGTTTTATTAGCCACTTCTCTCGTGGCTGACTCGCATTTTCTTACTATTCTTCCAATAAATCTGACCTTGAAATATACAGGGTGTCCCAAAAAGAATGACCCGATTTTTAACTTGTAATAATGTTAAGATAAATGACACTAGGTAACTGAAACAGCGCTAGATTTTATCGCCATGGTCTAGAGTTTCAGAAAAAATCCGCTAGATGACGCTACGAGCGCTGACCTGGAGCGTGGACATGGAAGATTGTTGTTTGTTGTTGTCTTCAGTCCTGAGACTGGTTTGATGCAGCTCTCCATGCTACTCTATCCTGTGCAAGCTTCTTCATCTCCCAGTACCTACTGCAACCTACATCCTTCTGAATCTGCTTAGTGTACTCATCTCTCGGTCTCCCTCTACGATTTTTACCCTCCACGCTGCCCTCCAATGCTAAATTTGTGATCCCTTGATGCCTCAAAACATGTCCTACCAACCGATCCCTTCTTCTAGTCAAGTTGTGCCACAAACTTCTCTTCTCCCCAATCCTATTTAATACCTCCTCATTAGTTACGTGATCTATCCACCTTATCTTCAGTATTCTTCTGTAGCACCACATTTCGAAAGCTTCTATTCTCTTCTTGTCCAAACTAGTTATCGTCCATGTTTCACTTCCATACATGGCTACACTCCAAACAAATACTTTCAGAAACGACTTCCTGATCCATAAATCTATATTCGACGTTAACAAATTTCTCTTCTTCAGAAACGCTTTCCTTGCCATTGCCAGTCTACATTTTATATCCTCTCTACTTCGACCATCATCAGTTATTTTACTTCCTAAATAGCAAAACTCCTTTACTACTTTAAGTGTCTCATTTCCTAATCTAATTCCCTCAGCATCACGCGATTTAATTTGACTACATTCCATTATCCTCGTTTTGCTTTTGTTAATGTTCATCTTATATCCTTCTTTCAAGACACTGTCCATTCCGTTCAACTGCTCTTCCAAGTCCTTTGCCGTCTCTGACAGAATTACAATGTCATCGGCGAACTTCAAAGTTTTTACTTCGTCTCCATGAATTTTAATACCTATCCCGAATTTTTCTTTTGTTTCCTTTACTGCTTGCTCAATATACAGATTGAATAACATCGGGGAGAGGCTACAACCCTGTCTCACTCCTTTCCCAACCACTGCTTCCCTTTCATGCCTCTCGACTCTTATGACTGCCATCTGGTTTCTGTACAAATTATAAATAGCCTTTCGCTCCCTGTATTTTACCCCTGCCACCTTTAGAATTTGAAAAAGAGTATTCCAGTCAACATTGTCAAAAGCTTTCTCTAAGCCTACAAATGCTAGAAACGTAGGTTTGCCCTTCCTTAATCTTTCTTCTAAGATAAGTCGTAAGGTCAGTATTGCCTCACGTGTTCCAACATTTCGACGGTATCCAAACTGATCCTCCCCGAGGTCTGCATCTACCAGTTTTTCCATTCGTCTGTAAAGAATTCGCGTTAGTATTTTGCAGCCGTGGCTTATTAAACTGATAGTTCGGTAATTTTCACATCTGTCAGCACCTGCTTTCTTTGGGATTGGAATTATTATATTCTTCTTGAAGTCTGAGGGTATTTCGCCTGTCTCATACATCTTGCTCACCAGCTGGTAGAGTTTTGTCATGACTGGCTCTCCCAAGGCCGTCAGTAGTTCTAATGGAATTTTGTCTACTCCGGGGGCCTTGTTTCGACTCAGGTCTTTCAGTGCTCTGTCAAACTCTTCACGCAGTATCGTATCTCCCATTTCGTCTTCATCTACATCCTCTTCTATTTCCATAATATTGTCCCCAAGTACATCGCCCTTGTATAAACCTTCTATATACTCCTTCCACCTTTCTGCCTTCCCTTCTTTGCTTAGAACTGGGCTGCCATCTGAGCTCTTGATATTCATACACTTGGTTCTCTTCTCTCCAAAGGTCTCTTTAATTTTCCTGTAGGCAGTATCTATCTTACCCCTAGTGAGATAAGCTTCTACATCCTTACATTTGTCCTCTAGCCATCCCTGTTTAGCCATTTTGCACTTCCTGTCGATCTCATTTTTGAGACGTTTGTATTCCTTTTTGCCTGCTTCATTTACTGCATTTTTATATTTTCTCCTTTCATCAATTAAATTCAATATTTCTTCTGTTACCCAAGGATTTCTAGCAGCCCTCGTCTTAGTACCTACTTTATCCTCTGCTGCCTTCACTACTACATCCCTCAGAGCTACCCATTCTTCTTCTACTGTATTTCTTTCCCCTATTCCTGTCAATTGTTCCCTTATGCTCTCCCTGAAACTCTGTACAACCTCTGGTTCTTTCAGTTTATCCAGGTCCCATCTCCTTAATTTCCCACATTTTTGCAGTTTCTTTAGTTTTAATCTACAGGTCATAACCAATAGATTGTGGTCAGAGTCCACATCTGCCCCTGGAAATGTCTTACAACTTAAAACCTGGTTCCTAAATCTCTGTCTTACCATTATATAATCTATCTGATACCTTTTAGTATCTCCAGGGTTCTTCCACGTATACAACCTTCTTTCATGATTCTTAAACCAAGTGTTAGCTATGATTAAGTTGTGCTCTGTGCAAAATTCTACTAGGCGGCTTCCTTTTTCATTTCTTAGCCCCAATCCATATTCACCTACTATGTTTCCTTCTCTCCCTTTTCCTACACTCGAATTCCAGTCACCCATTACTATTAAATTTTCGTCTCCCTTCACTATCTGAATAATTTCTTTTATTTCATCGTACATTTCTTCAATTTCTTCATCATCTGCAGAGCTAGTTGGCATATAAACTTGTACTACTGTAGTAGGTGTGGGCTTCGTATCTATCTTGGCCACAATAATGCGTTCACTATGCTGTTTGTGGTAGCTTACCCGCATTCCTATTTTCCTATTCATTATTAAACCTACTCCTGCATTACCCCTATTTGATTTTGTGTTTATAACCCTGTAGTCACCTGACCAGAAGTCTTGTTCCTCCTGCCACCGAACTTCACTAATTCCCACTATATCTAACTTTAACCTATCCATTTCCCTTTTTAAATTTTCTAACCTACCTGCCCGATTAAGGGATCTGACATTCCACGCTCCGATCCGTAGAACGCCAGTTTTCTTTCACACGGTTGATATTCAGCGATGAGGCAACTTTCCATATAAGCGGTAAGGTTCACCGTCATTATGTGCGTATATGGGGGCTCGAAAATTCTCATTAAACAATTGAACACGAACGTGATTCACCAAAAGTGAATGTTTTTGTGCTGTTTCGCAAAGCAAGGTTTAGATAGAGATAGAGAAGATCCAAAGAAGAGTGGCGCGTTTCGTCACAGGTTTATTTGGTAAGCGTGATAGCGTTACGGAGAAGTTCAGCAGACTCAGCAAGAGAGGCGCTCTGGATCGCGGTGTAGCTTGCTGTCCAGGTTTCGAGAGAGTGCGTTTCTGGGTGAGGTATCGAATATATTGCTTCCCCCTACTTATACCTCCTGAGCAGATCTCTAATGTAAAATTAGAGAGATTCGAGCGCGCACGGAAGCTTTCCGAGAGTCGTTCTTCCCGCGAACCATACGCGGCTGGAACAAGGAAGGGAGGTAACGTCAGTGGCACGTAGAGTGCCCTCCGCCACACACCGTTGGGTGGCTTGCGGAGTATAAATGTAGATGTAGATGTTATGGACCCTACATTTTTGAGGAAGAAACCGTAACAGGAAAATCATATCTTGCAATGCTACGGAACTGGCTATTCCCACAACTTTGAAAATTTCATCCATGGGGAAGATGGAGCACTATCGCACTGGCAGAACAACGTGCGCAATTTCCTCAGTACCGACGTGCCTCAACGTTGGATAGGGCGTACAGGATCGCGAGACCAGGCTTTTCACACTCTCGGCCACCTAGGTCAACTGACTTAACACCACGTGATTTTTTCCGGTGGGGATATGTTAAACAATGTGTTTACGTTCCTCCTGTACCTCGTGACATTGACAAACTAAAAGCCAGAATATCATCTGCTTTAGCTTCAGTGACAGAAGACACCTTACGCTCAGTTTGGGATGAATTCGGCTATCGGCTGGATGTCGTCCGTGCAGCCAACGGAGGACATATTAAACATTTACGATGGATTTTTATAAACTTCTGTCTTTTATGAGTAATTTAGTATGCAGTTTGTTGGTGTTAAGACCCTTCTTCCTAATAAATAATTCAATTTAAAATCGGGTCATTCTTTTTGGGACACCCTGTATTTTAACTAACAACTAGTCAACTTTGGACTGTTACACTTCGGAAGTCTTAGAAGGTTTGGAATGTCCCTGATGGATATGTCACTCACGTAACATCCAATTATTAGTCCACTTTCGAAGTCACTCAGTTCTCCTAATCTAACAAATCTGCTATTATTACTTCTCTGCTGACAACACAACACTCCCTGCTCCCCCTCCTTTTACATTGGCGGGTCCGACAAAAGTTACATCCGGTAGCCACTTCCGTATTACGTAGGGGTGTGCGGACACTTTGGATCAGACAGTGTACGAGTGATACCACATTTATGTATTTCCAGAAGGCTTTTGACACCGTGCCTCACAAGATCGTGTACCTGTCTTTCAGTTGTGAGACTGGATTCGTGATTTCTTGACAGAAAAGTCACAGTACGTAGTAACCAACATAAAATCACTGAGTAAAACAGAAGTGATATCCACGTTCCCCAAGGACATATTACAGACCCTCTGCTGTTCCTCATCTACGAGGCTTGTTTTTTTAAGTAAGTACCGTTTTGAAACTAAAAGAGGACGTGCTAAGATATCTCAATTTTATTTTTACGTGAAAGCCTGTACCTTAATCTACTTTTCTACATGATTTCCGTCAATATTGAGGCACTTGTCATAACGTTGTACCAGTTTTTGAATACCCTCCTCATAGAAGTCTGCCGCCTGACTTGTTAACCACTGCATCACCACTGTTTTGACTTCGTCATCGTCTTGAAGACGCTGACCGCCCACGTCTTTCCTCAAGTGCAGGAACAGATGGTAGTCACTGGGCGTAAGATCGGGGCTGTACGGAGGATGATCTAGAGTTTCCCATCGAAAAGATGTGATGAGATCTTTGGTCTGATTCGCCACAAGCGGAAGGGCATTGTCTTGCAGCAAAACGATGCCTTTGCTCAACTTCCATGGACTGTTGCTTTGATTCTGGTGTGACGTAGGCCACGTATGTTTCATCCCCCATAACAGTTTGGCTTAAGAAATCGTCACCGTGTTGTGGTACCGCTCGAGGAAAGTCAATGCACTGTCTAAACGTTTGGTTTTGTGCACATCCGTCAACATTTTCGGTACCCAACGTGCGCACATGTTTCGGTAATTCAAGTGCTCGATCACAGTGCCATAGAAAACACTACGAGAAACATGAGGGAAGTCATCCCGCAAGGAGGAAATCGTAAAGAGTCTGTTTTCTCTCACCTTATTGTCCACTTCCTACACCAAACTTTCATTTACGACCGAAGGAATCCCACTCCGTTGTTCATCATGCACATTTGTGCGGCCATCTTTAAATGCTCTCGCCCACTTTCTTACCATTCCATCACTCATAATGTTTTCTCCGTAAACTGCATAGATCTCACGATGAACATCGATCGATTTTAGGCCCTTAGCACTAAGAAATCTTGTAACAGCCCGTAGTTCACAGTCGGCGGGACTCACGATTATCGGAGGCATCTTAAACACTCAGTACACAACGTAAGCCGGCCAGAGTGGCCAAACGGTTCTAGGCGCTACAGTCTGGAACCGCGCGACCACTACAGTCGCAGGTTCGAATCCTGCCTCGGGCATGGATGTGTGTGATGTTCTTAGGTTAGATAGATTTAAGTAGTTCTAAGTTCTAGGGCACTGATGACCTCAGAAGTCCCATAGTGCTCAGAGCCATTTTTTTTTATTTTATTTTGGACCTGGATTCTTATTATGGCTAACGCCGAAACTCGGAAAAATGGATTAATAAATGAAGGAATAGTGGAGTTCAGTTTTCTCTGGATTACAGTTCCTTCATCGGCGACCAATTCAGCAAATTGCACATACGCAAACTGTTCAATATAGTCGCCACGTTCCTGGGTGCCTTGTTACACTACGCTTGTTCGCCGTCTGCTTGAGTAAAAAAATGGTTCTAATGGCTCTGAGCACTATGGGACTTAACATATGAGATCAACAGTCACCTTGAACTTTGAACTACTTAAGCCTAACCAACCTAGGAATATAACACACATCCAAGTCCGAAGCAGGATTCGAACCTGGGACCGTAGCAGCAGCGCGGTTCCGGACTGAAGCGCCTAGAAGCGCTCGGCCACCAGGGCCGGCGTCTGCTTGAGTGTTTCCGTGCTGCATGGGAACCTTACCAGATAGCACTGGCGAAGGATATCGAGAAAGACTGAAAAACGGCAGCTCGTTTTGTACTATTGCGAAATAAGGGAGAGAGTGTTATGGATATGACAAGTGGGTTGGCAATAATTAAAATAAAGGCACCTTTCTCTGCAGCGACTTTATGAAATTTCTATCAGCATTTTTCTCCTCTACACGTGAAAAGATTTTATTGACGCCAAGCTGCATAAGTAGCAACGATCATGATAACAAAATAAGTGATATCGGAGCTCCCACACAAGGATTTAAGTATTCACTATTCCCGCGCACTGTTAAACAGTGGGGCGGTAGTGAAATGGTGTGACGGTGCTTCTAAGAATCATCTGCCAGGCATTTAAGTGTGAATTGCAGAGGACTGATGTAAGTGTACATGTAGAAATCACTGAGCTCTTCTGAAGGACCGATTCTGATCTTACTGTTTCTCTACTGACAACAAAATACACCCTCACCATCTGCGACATAGTCTCGTATAGACATTTTATCTTTCACAGGCAATTTATAGATTGCTACAGGCAATGTATTACGTATACTAATTCTTGACCGTAAATTGACCATAAAAAAAGGGTCGGTCCTGTTCTCCTCATATATTTCCTTTTAATAATTTTATATGGGTATTCGTCTTTTAATGTATCACAATTGGTTTCTATGATAGTTATCCATTTTAATGCTACATGTATTTTACCTAATGTGTTTTTATCAGATTATGTTTTTGCGTGGATTATGGCTACATCTAAGCCCACAGTTGCGACATCTAGGGGGGATGTAGACAAATAGATTTCTGGTAGCTACTGTACTTCAGTAGCCAGTTGCAATAATGACTGTGTGGGCGATGTAGCCTATTCTACACCTTATTTTAGATCTATGTGACGCTGCTGTGCTGATTATATCAGGTGATCAAAAAGTCAGTATAAATTTGAAAACTGAATAAATCACTGAATAATGTAGATAGAGAGGCACAATTTGACACACATGCTTGGAATGACATGAGGTTTTATTAGAACCAGAAAATTCAAAAGTTCAAAAAATGTCCGACAGATGGCGCTTCATCTGATCAGAATAGCAATAATTAGCATAACGAAGTAAGACAAAGCAAAGATGATGTTCTTTACAGGAAATGCTCAATATGTCCCCCAGCATTCCTCAACAATAGCTGTAGTCGAGGAATAATGTGAACAGCACTGTAAAGCATGTCCGGAGTTATGGTGAGGCATTGGCGTCGGATGTTATCTTTCAGCATCCCTAGAGATGTCGGTCGATCACGATACACTTCCGACTTCAGGGAACCCCAATGCCAATAATCGAACGGACTTAGGTCTGGGGACCTGGGAGGCCAAGCATGACGAAAGTGGCGGCTGAGCACACGATCATCACCAACCGACGCGCGCAAGAGATCTTTCACGTGTGTAGCAATATGGGGTGGAGCGCCATCCTGCATAAACATCGTACGTTCCAGCAAGTGTTTATCAGCCAGGCTGGGGATGATGCGATTCTGTAACATATCGGCGTACCTCTCACCCGTCACGGTAACAGTCACTGACGTTTTGCTGTCCAGCGCCATCTGTCGGATCTTTTGTGAACTTTTTTTTTTTGTTCTGATAAAACCCCATGTCATTCCAAGCACGTGCGTCAATTTCTACCTCTCTATCTACATTATTCCGTAACTTATTAAGTTTTCAAATTAATACTGACTTTGTGATCACCCAGTATTTATACGTTTTGAGGATGCCATTATGGCCATATCACTTTAGGACATGGTGTAAAAAAGGTAAATTTTACCGTATTTTATCTGTACATTTCCCTGGTTGTATGATAGTATATTCTGATACGTATTGGTGTATTATGTCGAAAGACACACTGCTCACTAGGTGTACACATTTTGTATATTGTAGATCTGAGGATGGCCATTACGGACTGAAACCGGTCATCGTCTAAAGAATTGAGATTGTGATCAGGGACTCCAATAAAAAACATTTGACAACACATTCTGCCCCTTTTCAGCTGAAGGGACGAAAGGCGGGGGATGGCGACATGAACAGAAACACATGGCAACAGCATCGTTTACGCAAGGTTGAAAGGGCAGTGCATTGGTGGAACTGTCATTTGTACTCAGATAATTCGTGTGAAAAGGTTTCCGACGTAATTATGGCCGCAAGACGGGAATTAACAGACTCTGAATGCGGACTGTGTAATGTCCTCACAGCAAATACCCTCTACCACGCACCAATTAATCATTTTCAATGAAACCATCCACATTCTTTCACTTTGGAAAAGTTATCTGATCTGATTTTCTCGTAATATATGCGGCGCCAGCTCGTCGACGCCAAAGTATTTTCTAGTGCGTTCATTCTTTGAAATAACAGATATATGCATTCTCCATGGATGTTAGAGTGGTAACTAGGACAGCTTGTGGAGTATTTGTTGAGGGATTGACGTGTTTCTGAGAGATACATATTCTGCTTTTCTTCTCGCTAAAGCGAACCAATTAACATTTGTGCCGCTAGCGGCTTGTTTTGAAGAGAGAGAGAGATTGTAAAAGGAAAATAATTAAGGTTCGGAATCATCGGAGATCTGGACATGTAACGGAGATGGATTTAATACACGATTTCCTCCATAAATAAGGTTTGTGACTTTTTTTGTTCTGGAGTGAATGAACGAATGAGTTTTTTTCTGAATCATTTGTTGATCACGTTGGCCCTGTAATTAGTGGGGACGTTTCAGCTGTGTCGAAGAGAGCCTGCAATCACTGAGTCTGTGTTAAATCGTCCAAAAAGACTTCGTGCACATCTGGAATTCGCAATCTTTCGTAAAAGGAACAAAGTGTCCAAAGGATTGATTCTCCCGACTGACTGCAGTGTTTAACAGTAATAATAAATGTAAAGACCTCTTACAGCAAGCCAGCCGCTGATTACCAAGACGAAGGACTCCACCAAAGATTCTACTTGGCTGATTCTTTTTACCACTATATCAGGTAATGAAATCTTATATTAAAAACTATACATAGATGAAGAAGAGAAAGAGAGACAGCGAATGAAAATAGAGACAATACTAATAATCCTCAATTAGTCTAATTTTTCGCCTGTCTTTTCACTGATCAGCTCAGAACTGGGAGGGCCTTACTTTCCTGTATAGACTTATGTGTGAAGGTGAAGGGATCTTAAAGACAACAGATACACGTCTATACAGACACGACATTGCACAGAGATGGCGGCTAGCTGCATTGATCATCTGTTGTTAGATTAAAGAGACGGCAACTTATTATCCAAACATTAAAACTGGTAGTTGAAGTTAGATGCAAGGGACATTCCATTTTCGAAATCGTTAGGGAATTCAATATTCCGACGTCCACAGTATCAAAAGTTTGCCGAGAATATGAAATTTCAGGTATCAGGCAGTGACCGGCGGCTTACAGTAAACGACCAACAGCAGTGACGTTAGCGTCGAGTCGTCAGTGCTAAGAGACAAGCAACACTGCGTGTAATTGAGCAGTAATCATTTCGGCACGTATGCTTTTGGACAGTGCGGTGAAATTTGGCGTTAATGGGCTATGGCAGCAGACGACCGACGGGAGCACATTTGCTGACTGTACGACATCGGCTGGAGCGCCTATCCTGGGCTCGTGACCATATAGGTTGTACCTTAGACTGGAAAACCGTGGCTTGGTCAGATGAGCCCCGATTTCAATTGGTAAGAGCTGATGGTGAGGAACTCACGAAGCCATGGACCCAAATTGTCAGCAAGCCACTGTTCAAGCTGGTGGTGGCTCCATAATGATGTGTTTACGTGGAATGGACTGGGTCCTCTGGTCGAACTGAACCGATCATTGACTGGGAATAGTTATGTTCGCCGTCTTGGAGACTACACTACTGGCCATTAAAATCGCTACACCACGAAGATGAAGTGCTACAGACGCAAAATTTAACCGACAGGAAGAAGATGCTGTATATGCAAATGATTAGCTTTCCAGAGCATTCACACAAGTTTGGCACCGGTGGCGACACCTACATCAGGAAAGTTTCCAACCGATTTCTCATACACAAACAGCCGTTCAACGGCGTTGCCTGGTGAAACGTTGTTGTGATGCCTCGCGTAAGGAGGAGAAATGCGTACCGTCACGTTTCCGACGTTGATAAAGGTCGGATTGTAGCCTATCGCGATTGAGGGTTATTGTATCGCGACATTGCTGCTCGCGTTGGTCGAGATGCAATGACTGTTTAGCAGAATATGGAACCAGTGGGTTCAGGAGGGTAACACGGAAGGCCGTGCTGGATCCCAACGGCCTCGTATCACTAGCAGTCGAGATGACACGCATCTTATCCACTTCGCTGTAACGGATCGTGCAGCCACGTCTCGATCCCTGAGTCAACAGTTGGGGACGTATTCAAAACAACAACCATCTGCACGAACAGTTCGACGACGTTTGCAGCCGCATGGACTATCAACTCGGAGATCATGGCTGAGGTTACCCTTGACGCTGCATCACAGACAGGAGCGCCTCTGATGGTGTACTCAACGACGAACCTGGCTGCACGAATGGCAAAACGTCATTTTTTCGGATGACTCCAGGTTCTGTTTACAGCATCATGATGGTCGCATCCGTGTTTCGCGACATCACGATGAACGCACATCGGATCGCGATGAACGCACATTGGAAGCGTATATTCGTCATCCCCATACTAACGTATCACCCGGCGTGATGGTATGGGGTGCCACTGGTTACACGTCTCGGTCACCTCTTGTTCGCATTGACAGCACTTTGAACAGTGGACGTTACATTTCAGATGTGTTACTACCCGTGGCTCTCCCCGTCATTCTATCGCTGTGAAACCCAACATTTCAGCAGGATACTGCACGACCACATGTTGCAGGTTCTGTACGGGCCTTTCTGGATACAGAAAATGTTCGACTGCTGCCCTGGCCAGCACATTCTCCAGATCTCTCATCAATTGAAAACGTCTGGGCAATGGTGGCCGAGCAACTGACTCTTCACAATACGCCAGTCACTACTCTTGATGAACTGTGGTATCGTGTTGAAGCTGCATGGGCAGCTGTACCTGTGCACGCCATCCAAGCTCTGTTTGACTCAATGCCCAGGCGTATCAAGGCCGTTATTACCATCAAAGGTGGGTACTGATTTCTCAGGATCTATGCACCCAAAATTTCGTGAAAATGTAATCACATGTCAGTTATAGTATAATATATTTGTCCAATGAATACCTCTTTATCCTGTGCATTTCTTCTTGGTGTAGCAAGTTTAATGGTCAGTAGTGTATTTCCAGTCTATTTCCCACACAACGACAGAATTTTTGATGAGTGACAATGTGGCCACGTCACTGGCCAAAATGTTTGAGATTAGTTTGAAGTACATTCTGAACAATTCGGGCGAATGATATGCCCACCTAGATCACCCGACATGAACCCCATCGAACATTTATAGGACCTAATCAAGTGGTCAGTCCGTGCACAAACTCCTCCACCGGCAACAATTTCGCAATTATGTACGGCTATACAAGGCAACATGGCTCAATATTTCTGAAGGAGACTTGCAACGACTTGTTGAGTCCATGCCACTTCTAGTTAACTCCATGAGGCTGGCCAAAAGGAGTGAAACGTCCCCTTAGAAAAATTATAAATGACTGTGCTCTTTACTTATTCTGATCATAACTAAACTGACACACAAAATTTTTAGCGCAACGCAATCTGACTTTCAATAATCCCTAGAAACGAATGGCCCTGACTGACACTAACCTATACCTTTCACAAATCACTTACCTCACAAAAATCTTCATTACTCGAACTACTGCAATACAGCGAGCACCACTACTGCCAGCTAAATAAAAGATTGTAACTACTGAAGGCACTAACTACTGACAGGCATAGTTAACAAATGAAAGATTTTGATGGAGAACAAACAATGTATTTACCTAAACAGTGTTCAAAAGTCATAATATATATCAGTTCATGACATCCAGTCTTACAAATTTACTGTCTGATGGACACACGCCCAGATCACCCGCTCTCAAAACTCCGCCATCTCTCTCCCCACATCCACCACTGCTGGCGGCTCACCTCCAACTGCACAACGATACGCGCTGTTAACAGCCAACTGCCCAACACTACAATAGCAAATTCCAACAATGTCACCCAGCCACAGACTGCACACAGCACAGCCGGTGATTTTCATACAGAGCGCTACGTGGCGTTACCAATAACAAAAAAAACCTATACAGCCTACTTACAGGAGGTCCGACACGATGTTAGGGGGTATCCCATGATTTTTATCACCTGAATGTATACTGGTGTGACCGACTTTCGTGATACCTATTGACCAATTTCGCTTTACGTAGGGATGGCAGGATATTGTTGATCAGACGGCGTATGGTAGAAAACGCAGAAAACTGTGTTTACTTTATGAAAAATCCTTCATTTGGATCCAGAGAGCTGTGGACTCGAGAAGATATCTCTGCCACGCTGTTTTACAGCGCTTTGCGCATTACAAGGGCGCAGAGTGCCCTCGGGAAGTGCCTCCATTTCGTGCGTCTATCTGGAAAGGTCAGATGGGGACACGAGAGTTCGGAGTGGCGGCCATGACAGCTGTGACGTAGCAGCCCCTGGAAACCCCTTCCCCGGGGCGTCAGCGCTGTGTTCGCAAACAGAGACCACCCCCCACCCTCCCGCTGTGCCCGGTGAAGGGGTGAGGCTGAGCAGGCGGGGTCGATATCGGCCGCCGCTACTGGAAGCTGCAAGCGCGGATACACTGCCTGAGTGCGGAGTGAGTAGGGGGTGGGGGTGGAGGGGATAATCACCCCCCCACCCCCTGTCCCTGGGGGGCGCTGTTAGCGGCGGGGCCGTGATGCAGTCTGGCACGTCTGGGGCGACACGTGGGGCCGGGGTGTCTTTGGTCACTGTTTATCCTGTCCACAGTAGGAAGCCCCTGCAAAAATCCGCAACAGAAGCGGCGTATCCCGTGACGCGGCGCTCATCAACTCTAGCCCTTTGTCTCCCATATGGAACATTTCGAGGGAAAAGCACTTCAATTGGCCATGTCAAAACCTGGATGTTTTTGTAGATACATGGACGGCACCACATGGGGCATTTGTGGAACACCTTAACTCCCCCCATCCGAGCATTTGCTTCACCATGGATGATGATGATTGGTTTGTGGGGCACTCAACTGCGCTGTCAATTTTTGCACAGTGTAATGCATTATGTGTCTTCCCTTCACGTGTTTAAGTCAAGTATTACGCACATTTATGCGATCGGGAATGCTCAGGCTACACGCACATTTGACAATTAAGCATCAGCAAGGAGCATTAGTGATGAAATCATACGAGGCAATGCTGTGCAACCTTAGTAAGAAGATCCGACTACTCGGGAGTAGGACCTTACAATCTGAGACAGTGTTCCGAGACAAACCTCCGTCACAGTGTCCGCAAACCTGACGTCAGATCCGCCTGAACGCCCATTGGCTGAAAGTTTGGACATGTATATATATATGTTTGGCCGTACCTTTTTGTAACACCATATATATATATATATATATATATATATATATATATATATATATATATAGGGTGTTACAAAAAGGTACGGTCAAACTTTCGGGAAACATTCCTCACACACAAAGAAAGAAAATATGTTATGTGGACATGTATCCGCAAACGCTTACTTTCCATTTATTACTTCTCTTCAAATCACATTAATATTGGAATGGAAACACACAGCAACAGAACGTACCAGCGTGGCTTCAAACACTTTGTTACAGGAAATGTTCAAAATGTCCTCCGTTAGCGAGGATACATGCATCCACCCTCCGTCGCATGGAATCCCTGATGCGCTGATACAGCCCTGGAGAATGGCGTATTGTATCACAGCCGCCCACAATACGAGCACGAAGAGTCTCTACATTTGGTACCGGGGTTGCGTAGACAAGAGCTTTCAAATACCCCCATAAATGAAAGTCAAGAGGGTTGAGGTCAGGAGAGCGTGGAGGCCATGGAATTGGTCCGCCTCTACCAATCCGTCGGTCACCGAATCTGTTGTTGAGAAGCGTACGAACACTTCGACTGAAATGTGCAGGAGCTCCATCGTGTATGAACCACATGTTGTGTCGTACTTGAAAAGGCACATGTTCTAGCAGCACAGGTAGAGTACCCCGTATGAAATCATGATAACGTGCTCCATTGAGCGTAGGTGGACGAAACTAAAATGAGCTCTAACATGGAAATTAAGCGTTTCCGGACACATATCCACATAACATCTTTTCTTTATTTGTTTATAAGGAATGTTTCCTGCAAGTTTGGGCGCACTTTTTTGTGAGGGATGTGTCCCTGTTGCCTGGGTCCGCAGCTCGTGGTCGCGCGGTAGCGTTCTCGCTTCCCAGGCCCGGGTTCGATTCCCGGCGGGGTCAGGGATTTTCTCCGCCTCGTGATGACTGGGTGTTGTGTGATGTCCTTAGGTTAGTTAGGTTTAAGTAGTTCTAAGTTCTAGGGGACTAATGACCACAGCAGTTGAGTCCCATAGTGCTCAGAGCCATTTGAACCATAATGCTCAGAGCCATTTGAGTCATTTTTTGTAGCCTGAGGAAGAAAGGTGGGGTGGTCTCTCTTGTCCTTCGGGAACAAAGGGCGAGTTAGTCGCGAGGAGCCACTCAAAACGCACGGTCGAGTAACGGGCGCGGCACTAAAAGAACGATCTCGAGGGCATATTTCTGCTGTTAAACAAAGTGGAGTTATTAGTTATCAGAACGCCACGTGTCGTGGGCAGTGTCTATCATTATGTAAAGTCAGTAAACTGTGTTAATGTGTGTGAAGGGTCGAATATAACGGCGTAGTCCAGAGCCGCCATATTACAAATACTGATTCTGTGACGTGTGTGACAAAGCAATTTCTGTATTAAAACAAGTATAGTTCAAACGTTGTTGACAATTAACAACTGGGATCCCTAAACACTGCACTTCAGCAGGATCACCACCTACATGGAACCTGGCGATTGAGTGCAACTACTGTGCTGAGGTTCTCCGATGACACTGTAATTTTGTCAGAGACAGCAAAGGAGTTGGAAGAGCAGCTGAATGGAATGGACAGTGTCTTGAAAGGAGGGTATAAGATGAACATCAACAAAAGCAAAGCGAGGATAATGGAATGTAGTCGAATTAAGTCGGATGATGCTGAGGGAATTAGATTAGGAAATGAGACACTTAAAGTAGTAATGGAGTTTTGCTATTTGGGGAGCAAAATAACTGATGATGGTGGAAGTAGAGAGGACAGAAAATGTAGACTGGTCCAATGGCAAAATAAGCGTTTCTGAAAAAGAGAAATTTGTTAACATTCAGTATAGATTTAAGTGTCAGGAAGTCGTTTCTCAAAGTATTTGTACGGAGTGTAGCCATTTATGGGAGTGAAACATGGAAGATAAATAGTTTGGACAAGAAGAGAATAGAAGCTTTCGAAATGTGGCGCTACAGAAGAATGCTGAAGATGGGTAGATCACATTACTAATGAAGAGGTATTGAATACAATTGGGGAGAAGAGGAGTTTGTGGCACAACTTGACACGGAGAAGGGACCGGTTGGTTGGACATGTTCTGAGCCATCACGCCATCACCAATTTAGTATTGAGGGCAGTGTGGACGGTAAAAAAGCATAGAGGGAGACCATGAGATGAATACACTAAGCAGATTCAGAAGGACTTAGGTTGTAGTAGGCGCTGGGAGATGAAGAAGCTTGCACAGGATAGAGTAGCATGGAGAGCTGCATCAAATCAGTCTCAGGACTGAAGACCACAACAACAACTGTGCTACGAGGGATTTACCGAAGCAGCAAGACACCAGGGTAGTGATACCGCCCAGAAAAGTACTACCTTCTCGCTACAATGCCACTAAGGGTGTTGTAACAGTCCAAGTTTTACACAATCAATGTAGCCACTGTCACGAATGATGATGATGATATGACGACAACACAAACAGCCAGTCCCCGGGCAGATAAAATCCCCAACCCGGCTGGGAATCGAACCCGTGACCCCGTGATTTAGAGGCTGCAATACCAGCCACTAGGCGACGAGTTGTGGACTTCCACCATGGAAGCAAATGGGGACACGAGTGATCCGGAATGGCGAACTGCTTGAATCTTCGCCTAACTTTTTCGCTAATTAAGTCGAAAGGAGGACGTATCAAGTCTTTTCCCTAACAATTATTGCTCACCACAATCTACCCTACAACACTGTTACAAGCTTTTCAGACTGTTTCGAGCCATCCCGTAATTTCACTTGCAACGTGTCCAAATTTAAAGAAGAGAAGTGTAATGACAAAATCGTATGTGTTTTCATGGGATGGAGGCGGTTACACCGCACCCCTGCAAAAAGTCAGTACCTTTGTTGGAACACATCCCACTGTTCGGATGCAGGCTTGAGTCAGTCGGGGAATACTATCGAAGAGAGCATCAAGCCAGCCCTCGTCCTAAAAGTCACACACTTCATCGGCGATTTTGTGTGATACGTGGCGCTTGGTCGGCGTATGGATCGGCCATGAGCCGTGCCGAGATAGTCCTAGCAGTTGCGATAACACTGTGTCAGGATGGCGCAGTGGTTACAGTACCTGGGTAATAAGCAGGAGGTGCCGGGTTCGAATCCAGGTCTCGTATATATTTACGCTCGTCGCCGCTGCTTTCGCTTAATGTCCCGCTGCAGCTGACAGCCTTCAGTATACGTATAACAATTGACAGCTGCGGATCCTGCGTGTTGTCTGTTTTATCTGACATGTTCGAAAGGACCACGCATTCATATAATGATTCTTTGTGAGTCACACAGGGTACGAGGTCGTTATCGACGTCCAAAAATTGATCGTTTCAATCGCTCAGACATATGTTCGATTGTATCCGTGTCTGGCAGGCCCCTTCATTCAGGTGATCTTAGCCCGCAGAAGGTCCGTGGTCACGATGTAAGTAGGCTGTCTAGCTTTTTATGTTGTTAACGCCACGTAGTGCTCTGTATGATAATCGCTGACTGCACTGTGGGCAGTCTGTAGCTGGTTGGCATCGTTGGAATATTCGCTTCTCTAGTGTTAAGCGGTTGGATGTGAACAGCGCGCAGCGTTGTGCAGTTAGAGGTGAGCCGCCAGCACTTCAAAAATGGTTCAAATGGCTCTGAGTACCATGGGCGACAACTTCTGAGGTCATCAGTCCCCTAGAACTTAGAACTACACTCCTGCAAATGGAAAAAAGAACACATTGACACCGGTGTGTCAGACCCACCATACTTGCTCCGGACACTGCGAGAGGGCTGTACAAGCAATGATCACACGCACGGCACAGCGGACACACCAGGAACCGCGATGTTGGCCATCGAATGGCCCTAGCTGTGCAGCATTTGTGCACCGCCGCCGTCAGTGTCAGCCAGTTTGCCGTGGCATACGGAGCTCCATCGCAGTCTTTAACACTGGTAGCATGCCGCGACAGCATGGACGTGAACCGTACGTGCAGTTGAGGGACTTTGAGCGAGGGCATATAGTGGGCATGCGGGAGGCCGGGTGGACGTACGTGGGGAGTGGGGCGTGAGGTCTCCACAGTACATCGATGTTGTCGCCAGTGGTCGGCGGAAGGTGCACGTGCCCGTCGACCTGGGACCGGACCGCAGCGACGCACGGATGCACGCCAAGACCGTAGGATCCTACGCAGTGCCGTAGGGGACCGCACCGCCACTTCCCAGCAAATTAGGGACACTGTTGCTCCTGGGGTATCGGCGAGGACCATTCGCAACCGTCTCCATGAAGCTGGGCTACGGTCCCACACACCGTTAGGCCGTCTTCCACTCACGCCCCAACATCGTGCAGCCCGCCTCCAGTGGTGTCGCGACAGGCGTGAATGGAGGGACGAATGGAGACGTGTCGTCTTCAGCGATGAGAGTCGCTTCTGCCTTGGTGCCAATGATGGTCGTATGCGTGTTTGGCGCCGTGCAGGTGAGCGCCACAATCAGGACTGCATACGACCGAGGCACACAGGGCCAACACCCGGCATCATGGTGTGGGGAGCGATCTCCTACACTGGCCGTACACCTCTGGTGATCGCCGAGGGGACACTGAATAGTGCACGGTACATCCAAACCGTCATCGAACCCATCGTTCTACCATTCCTAGACCGGCAAGGGAACTTGCTGTTCCAACAGGACAATGCACGTCCGCATGTATCCCGTGCCACCCAACGTGCTCCAGAAGGTGTAAGTCAACTACCCTGGCCAGCAAGATCTCCGGATCTGTCCCCCATTGAGCATGTTTGGGACTGGATGAAGCGTCGTCTTACGCGGTCTGCACGTCCAGCACGAACGCTGGTCCAGCTGAGGCGCCAGGTGGAAATGGCAAGGCAAGCCGTTCCACAGGACTACATCCAGCATCTCTACGATCGTCTCCATGGGAGAATAGCAGCCTGCATTGCTGCGAAAGGTGGATATACACTGTACTAGTGCCGACATTGTGCATGCTCTGTTGCCTGTGTCTATGTGCCTGTGGTTCTGTCAGTGTGATCATGTGATGTATCTGACCCCAGGAATGTGTCAATAAAGTTTCCCCTTCCTGGGACAATGAATTCACGGTGTTCTTATTTCAATTTCCAGGAGTGTATTTAAACATAACTAACCTAAGGACATCACACACATCCATGCCCGAGGCATTGATTTCTGTGGTTATTTGACGCAGTGTTCCTTGTCTGTTAGCACTGACTACTCTTTGCAACTGCCGCTGGTCTGGGTCTTTGAGTGAAGCCCGTCGGCCACTGCGTTTCCCGTGCTGAGAGGCACTGCCTGAAATCTGGTATCCTCGGCGCACTCTTGAAACTGTGGAGGGCGGAACACTGAATTCCCGAACGATTTACGAAATGGAATATCTCGTCCTTCTAGCTCCAACCGCGTTCAAAGTCTATTAATTCCCGTTGAGCGGCCGTTGCCACGGTACGTCACATAATATTGTTAAGGGTGAACCAAAAAATTTGTATTTTAAGAACATAATTAGTATAAAAAGATGCAGTTAACGTTCTTGAAACAACTGACATGCAGCAATAATTTAGAAATAGCATCTTTATTTAAAACACATCTATGAAAATAAAAAAGGATCGAAGAGAGACGCGATTGTACGGCCGAGGAGGAAGGACGTACTTTACGGTAAACACACTGTTTTGTTTCGCGATACGAAAGGCAGCCATTGAGCGGCTACACATATTTTATGTACGTTATCCGATATGCTGCTAAAATAAACTAATTATTGTTATCACAACAGTAACTGTAAATGCGAGAGATTTCGTTGTAAGAACTTTTTTAAATTGCAACACATAATTAATTTACGTTGAAGTTCATTTTTTAAATTATACAAATTCCATGAGTTCACTATGTTTTACCTTGGCAGCTCCACGACAACAATTGAAATTCTCTCGAGCCTTGTTTTGCAATCAGTAAATAGAAATTAACAAAATTACATTAAATTCAGTTAACGGCAACTATATTTTAGTCATCATGTCCAGAATCTAAAGCTGGTACATGAATAACAGCGGTCCTTCAAGAACGCGTTTCATATTTACTAATGCTCGTAAGTAAAAATGATAAGGAAAGATAATATTCCCAAGAGAAAGACTCATGCTCTAACAATATATATATATATATATATATATATATATATATATATATATATATATATATATATATATATGGTGTTACAAAAAGGTACGGCCAAACTTTCAGCAAACACTCCTCACACACAAAGAAAGAAAATATGTTATGTGGACATGTCTCCGGAAACGCTTAATTTCCATGTTAGAGCTCATTTTATTACTTCTCTTCAAATCACATTCATCATGGAATGGAAACACACAGCAACAGAACGTACCGGCGTGACTTCAAACACTGTATAACAGGAAATGTTCAAAATGTCCTCCGTTAGCGAGGATACATGCATCCATCCTCCATCGCATGGAATCCCTGATGCGCTGATGCAGCCCTGGAGAGTGGCGTATTGTATCACAGCCGTCCACAATACGAGCACGAAGAGACTCTACATTTGGTACCGGGGTTGCGTAGACAGGAGCTTTCTTTTGCCCCCATAAATGAAAGTCAAGAGGGTTGAGGTCAGGAGAGCGAGGAGGCCGTGGAATTGGTACGCTTCTACAAATTCCTCGGTCACCGAATCTGTTGTTGAGAAGCGTACTAAGACTTTGACTGAAATGTGCAGGAGCTCCATCGTGCATGAACCACATGTTGCGTCGTTCTTGTAAAGGCATATGTTCTAGCAGCACAGGTAGAGTATCCCGTATGAAATCATGAGAACGTGCTCCATCGAGCGTAGGTGGAAGAACATGGGGCTCAATCAAGACATCACCAACAATGCCTGCCCAAACTTTCACAGAAAATCTGAGTTGATGACGTAATTGTACAATTGCATGGGGATTCTCGTCAGCCCACACATGTTGATTGTGAAAAATTACAATCTGATCACGTTGGAATGAAGCATCATCTGTAAAGAGAACATTTGCACTGAAATGAGGATTGACACATTGTTGGTTGAACCATTCGCAGAAGTGTACCCATGAAGGCCAATCAGCTGCTGATAGTGCCTGCACACGCTGTACATGGTACGGAAACAACTGGTTCTCCCGTAGCACTCTCCATACAGTGACGTGGTCAATGTTACCTTGTACAACAGCAACTTCTCTGACGCTGACGTTAGGGTTATCGTCAACTGCACGAAGAATTGCCTCGTCCATTGCAGGTGTCCACGTCGTTCTAGGTCTAGGTCTAGGTCCAGTGGCGAGTCATAGGCTGGAATGTTCCGTGCTCCTTAAAACGCCGATCAATTGCTTCGAACGTCTTCCTGTCGGGACACCTTCGTTCTGGAAATCTGTCTCGATACAAACGTACCGCGCCACGGCTATTGCCCCATGCTAAACCATACATGAAATGGGCATCTGCCAACTCCGCATTTGTAAACATTGCACTGACTGCAAAACCACGTTCTTGATGAACACTAACCTGTTGCTACGTACTGATGTGCTTGATGCTAGTACTGTAGAGCAATGAGTCGCATGTCAACACAAGCACCGAAGTCAACATTACCTTCCTTCAATTGGGCCAACTGGCGGTGAATCGAGGAAGTACAGTGCATACTGACGAAACTAAAATGAGCTCTAACATGGAAATTAAGCGTTTCCGGACACATGTCCACATAACATATTTTCTTTATTTGTGTGTGAGGAATGTTTTCTGAAAGTTCGGCCACACCTTTTTATAACGCTGACGTTAGGGTTATCGTTAACTGCACGACGAATTGCCTCGTCCATTGCAGGTGTCCTCGTCGTTCTATATATATATCAACTGAGCTACCCAAGCACGAGTCACGATCCGTCCTCACAGCTTTACATATGCTACTACCTCGTCTCCTACCTTCCAATTTACAGAAGCTCTCCTGTGAACCGTGCAGAACTAGCACTCCTGGAAGAAAGGATACTGCGGGGACATGGCTTAGCCACAGCCTGGGCGATGTTTCCACAATGAGATTTCCACTTTGGAGACGAGGTACTGGCAGAAGTAAAGCCGTGAGGACGGGGCGTGGGTCGTGCTTGGGCAGCTCAGTTGGCAGAGCACTTGCCCGCGAAAGGCAAAGGTCCCGTATTCGAGCCTCGGTGCGGCACACAGTTTTAATCTGCCAGGAAGTTTCAATATTGTTCACTGTTTACAACCGATAAACATGTCAATATTTATGTGACGTACCGTCACATGAGAATCACATCGGACTCCGTTTCACATGCATCACCTCAGTTCAAACAACTTCTCCGCCATTTGTGTATGTACATATCACTATCCCCTGATTTTTGTCACGTTAGAGTATTACGGTTCAAAGATGAGCCCATCAGCCCCAAAATCTCTATGGAATCTGATAATGATTCCATAGGTAACTGGAGATTTGCACCAACACCGCGGTATAACCCATTCTTTTATCTCGCTAATGAACAGTTTCATTGTACTGAAATTCTCCTTTGTTGCGTATTCAAGCGCGCGCACACACACACACACACACACACACACACACACACACACACACACACTTCCTGCGCAGCTGCTCATGGCCGGGAACCGGAAACACAGCTTAGTTGGCGTCTCCCCTCTGCGACCATTAGGCACCCGACAACTAGGCACCCCCCCCCCCCTACAGTCACCCCCCCCCCCCTTGACCTCTAGCACTCCCTTACACCACCTTTGATCCCATCTCCGGATGTCCTGATTGGTCGTAGCTGATGCTGCCTCTGCAGCTGCGCCCGGTTACGTGCTCTAGACTTCAGTTTTAGGATTACGAATGTCTCGATACACCTCACCTTAGGACAAAATGAATGCACATCATCTCCCTGTAATTGGTAAGCTGAGTCTGTTGCCTGGCGATTACACGTAGCTACACTAGTGATACACAGGGTGAAGATTCTTCCAATCCATATGTGGCATACAGCAAACCAGTGCTTAACAGTATTGGTTAAAAACAGTCGTGGTTACAATTTTAGTTTTTTTATTTTTCAACCACGCGTTTCGTATTATTTAGGTACCTTCAGGTTATCTACATAGAAAACAGAGAACAAAAACATCTATTTAAGAATCGCGATCGCGTTGTGCAGACTTCGGTAACCTATAAGCATGTATAAACAGATCGACTATTGAAAGAGCAAATACCTTAATTTGGTATTTCTTAGAAGAATCCTTTAGTCAGTGTAGCCAAAGGGCATCGTCGAATATATCAGGCCAACATTGCCTTCGTTAAACTCAGTAAAAACTAGAAATATGGAATAGTAAAAATCAATCAAAGAGACTGGCAAAGTGCTCCACGTGGAGTATGACATTATGTGGAGATGAGAGATGGACACTGAGCAAAGAGGAAGAAAGAACAAAACCATTTCAGATGTGGATTTGGAGGCGGATGGATGGGATAAAATGGGAAGAGAAAGTGAGAAGTGTGAAGGCGCTGAAGAGAGTGGGAGAACAGAGAGAAATTTTGAAGGCAATCAGGAAGAGGAAACACAAATGGTTGGACTTTGGATGAGAAGAGATTGTTTACCGATGGATGTTATGGAAGGAACAGTGACAGAAGAAGAAGAAGAAGAAGAGGAGGACGTGGAAGATATCCCATGGTGGAGAATATGAGGATATGAAACAATTATGAGAAAACAAAGAGAGAAGCAAGAGAGTGAAGACCTTCCCTAGGGCAGAACACTGATGATGATGATGACGATGAAAGCTGCTCGACTCGAATGTGGGTGACGAGATTGTTAAGTGGAAATTCGAAGGAACAATTACAGCTAACCCACGGCCGCGTAGATCGCATGCACTGATGCACAGGGACTGTCGAGCATTGGGGAGGAAGATCGTAAAAACCCTCATGAAATCGGTGGAGGCAAACACTTTTGAGGGCCGAGTGCTATCAGGGATCCAGCTGGCGTAATTACTGTGTGTAGGACGTTAAAAATAATGGAGGATAGTCGAACATTTCCTCATACACATTTCTGCAGTCAATGTTAACGTCCTCAGTCCCTATGTACCATATACAGTAGAGTCCCGTTAATCCGAACTAAATGGGACCAGACCTTGTTCGCATTTGCCGGAATTACGGTGACCAGCTTCTAGAATGAAGTATACCAAGCAGATAAGTAGGTATAGAATGCTAACAAATGAGAACAAGTGTGGGAACATTGGCTCACTCTTGCTCCCTGCCTTTGTTGTTGTGCATTGTTGAGATCTTTCTAGTGTCTGAGGTCAGTGCACTGCCAGTTGGCATGCAAAGCGCTTGGTCATATTAGTTATCGATTGCTGGCTCACGTAACAGTAGTATTGTACTGGTTCAGGTGCGGTGGTGTACGTATGAAACTGTGTGCCAGATCGAGACTCGAACTCGAGACTTTTCCTCCAGAAGAGCTTCTGTGCAGTCTGGAAGGTAGGAGACGAGAGAGTGGCAGAATTGAAGCTGTGAGGACGGGTCGTGAGTCGTGCGTGGGTAGTTCAGTCGGTAGAGCACTTGCCCCCCGAAAGGCAAAGGTCCCGAGTTCGAGTCTCGGTCCGGCACACAGTTTTAATCTGCCAGGAAGTTTCATATCAGCGCACACTCCGCTGCAGAGTGAAAATCTCATTTCGTGCACGTATTTTCGTCATGCGTAATCGGAAACACACAATGTTAACTCTCAAAGAAAAACTGAATACTTTGAAGCTGATAGATAATGGTGAGAATGTATCTAAACTGGCAACGGAACTGAGTGTTGGTAAAGCAACCATTTGTGATTGGAAGAAGAACCGAATGAAGCTTGAACAGTCCTGCGTAACGTCTTCGGGAAAAAACACTCGAAATGCGGCAGACTTTGAAACAGCCACAGTAAGATAAAGTGGATGAAGCTCTTTTCCTTTGGTTTACGCAGGACAGAGAAAGGGGAAATCCTTGGAGAGGAACACTGGTTCAGGAGAAGTTAATGCATGGTGATGAGTCTTCTAGTGCGAGAACGGGTTGGTTGGACAGACTCAAAAAAACGTCTTGGAATCCGTCGGCTAAGAATTACTGGAGAGAAACTTTCTTCTGATCGTGGTCGAGTAAAACTGAAGTGATATCAGGTGTTCCCCAGGGAAGCGTCCTGGGACCTCTACTGTTCCTGATCTATATAAATGACCTGGGTGACAATCTGAGCAGTTCTCTTAGACTGTTCGCAGATGATGCTGTAATTTACCGTCTAGTAAGGTCATCCGAAGACCAGTATCAGCTGCAAAGCGATTTAGAAAAGATTGCTGTATGGTGTGTCAGGTGGCAGTTGACGCCAAATAACGAAAAGTGTGAGATGATCCACATGAGTTCCAAAAGAAATCCGTTGGAATTCGATTACTCGATAAATAGTACAATTCTCAAGGCTGTCAATTCAACTAAGTACCTGGGTGTTAAAATTACGAACAACTTCAGTTGGAAGGACCACATAGATAATATTGTCGGGAAGGCGAGCCAAAGGTTGCGTTTCATTGGCAGGACACTTAGAAGATGCAACAAGTCCACTAAAGAGACAGCTTACACTACACTCGTTCGTCCTCTGTTAGAATATTGCTGCGCGGTGTGGGATCCTTACCAGGTGGGATTGACGGAGGACATCGAGAGGGTGCAAAGAAGGGCAGCTCGTTTTGTATTATCGCGTTATAGGGGAGAGAGTGTGGCAGATATGATACACGAGTTGGGATGGAAGTCATTACAGCATAGACGTTTTTCGTCGCGGCGAGACCTTTTTACGAAATTTCAGTCACCAACTTTCTCTTCCGAATGCGAAAATATTTTGTTGGGCCCAACCTACATAGGTAGGAATGATCATAAAAATAAAATAAATCAGAGCAGGAACAGAAAGGTTTAGGTGTTCGTTCATCGAACAACAATCATACTATCTCTCTACTATTCCACTCCCGAACAGCGAGCGGGAAAAACGAACACCTAAACCTTTCTGTTCGAGCTCTGATTTCTCTTATTTTATTTTGATGATCATTCCTACCTATGTAGGTTGGGCCCAACAAAATATTTTCGCATTCGGAAGAGAAAGTTGGTGACTGAAATTTCGTAAAAAGGTCTCGCCGCGACGAAAAACGTCTATGCTGTAATGACTTCCATCCCAACTCGTGTATCATATCTGCCACACTCTCTCCCCTATAACGCGATAATACAAAACGAGCTGCCCTTCTTTGCACCCTCTCGATGTCCTCCGTCAATCCCACCTGGTAAGGATCCCACACCGAACAGCAATATTCTAACAGAGGACGAACGAGTGTAGTGTAAGCTGTCTCTTTAGTGGACTTGTTGCATCTTCTAAGTGTCCTGCCAATGAAACGCAACCTTTGGCTCGCCTTCCCGACAATATTATCTATGTGGTCCTTCCAACTGAAGTTGTTCGTAATTTTAACACCCAGGTACTTAGTTGAATTGACAGCCTTGAGAATTGTACTATTTATCGAGTAATCGAATTCCAACGGATTTCTTTTGGAACTCATGTGGATCATCTCACACTTTTCGTTATTTAGCGTCAACTGCCACCTGACACACCATACAGCAATCTTTTCTAAATCGCTTTGCAGCTGATACTGGTCTTCGGATGACCTTACTAGACGGTAAATTACAGCATCATCTGCGAACAGTCTAAGAGAACTGCTCAGATTGTCACCCAGGTCATTTATATAGATCAGGAACAGCAGAGGTCCCAGGACGCTTCCCTGATATCACTTCAGTTTTACTCGATGATTTGCGTCTATTACTACGAACTGCGACCTTCCTGACAGGAAATCACGAATCCAGTCGCACAACTGAGACGATACCCCATAGCTCCGCAGCTTGATTAGAAGTCGCTTGTGAGGAACGGTGTCAAAAGCTTTCCGGAAATCTAGAAATACGGAATCAACTTGAGATCCCCTGTCGATAGCGGCCTACGATGGTATACTCAACGACGAACCTGGGTGCACAAATGGCAAAATGTCATTTTTTCGGATGAATCCAGGCTCTCTTTACAGTATCATAATGGTCGCATCCGTGTTTGGCGAACACACAATGGCAGCGTGTATTCGTCATCGCCACACTGGCGTATCACCCGGCGTGATGGTATCGGGTGCTATTAGTTACACGTCTCGGTCACCTCTTGTTCACACTGACGGCACTCTGAACAGCGGACGTTAGATTTCAGATGTGTTACGACCCATGGCTCTACCCTTCATTCGATCCCTCGGAAACCCTACATTTCAGCAGGATAATGCACGACCGCATGTTGCAGGTCCTGTACGGGCCTTTCTGGACACAACAAACGTTCGACTCTTGCCCTGGCCAGCAAATTCTCCAGATCTTTCACCAATTGACAACGTCTGGTCAATGGTGGCCGAACAACAGGCTCGTCACAATACGACAGCCACTACTCTTGATGAACTGTGGTATTGTGTTGAAGCTGCATGAGGAGCTGTACCTGTACACTCCATTTAAGCTCTGTTTGACTCAATGCCCAGGCATATCAAGGCCATTATTACGGCCAAAGGTACTGATTTCTCGCGATCTATGCACCCAAATTGCGTGTCAGTTCTAGTATAATATATTGGTCCAATGAATACCCGTTCATAATGTGCATTTCTTCTTGGTGTAGCAATTTTAAAGCCCAGTAGTGTAACAGACCGCCTTCATTACGCCAAAAAACAGTGACAGAGTTTTTGTCATCTAAAAAGTAGGGATAAAATGTCCGCTGTATTTTAGTAAGTTTAACAGCTTTTCTTTCATTGTTATACATTCTTTAAACCTAATGTTTTCTTGCCAATTTTACTAATACATGTTTACTGTCTTGTGTAGACGGGGTTCGGATTAACGGGGCTCTGCTGTATGCTACATAAAATATTATTTTTTTACTGGCTCAGCGAATCAACCAAAAAGCCTGCTCCTAATTATAGGTTTTACTTTACACAGTGTGTTTTCAACGCATCAGTGCATCAGTTGTTTTCGCTCCTGCATATTCTCAGTAGGTACTAGTATCAGCTTAAAAAAGATTTTTATCGCAGTCGCAGTACATCTTTGAAAAACAGAGGTAGTTTCTGTTTACTTGCAGTAATTCTGGACTGGAATGTATTTAGACCATACTATAAGATGTTAATACACAACTGGCCATTAAAATTGCTACACCGAGAAGAAATGCAGATGATAAACGGGTATTCATTGGACAAATATATTATACTACAAGTCACATGTGATTACATTTTCACGCAATTTGGACACATAGATCCTGAGAAATCAGTACCCAGAACAACCACCTCTGGCCTTAATAACGGTCTTGATACGCCCGGGCATTGAATTAGAAACAGCTTGGATGGCGTGTACAGGTACAGCTGCCCATGCAGCTTCAACACGATACCACAGGTCATCAAGAGTAGTGACTGTCGTATTGTGACGAGCAAGTTGCTCGGCCACCATTGACCAGACGTTTACAGTCCGTGAGAGATCTGGAGAATGTGATGGCCAGGGCAGCAGTCGAACATTTTCTGTATCCAGAAAGGCCCGTACAGGACCTGCAACATGCGGTCGTGCATTATCCTGCTGAAATGTAGGATTTCGCAGGGATCGAAAGAAGGGTAGAGCCACGGGTGGTAACACATCTGAAATGTAACGTCCACTGTTCAAAGTGCCGTCAATCTGAACAAGAGGTGACCGAGACGTGTAACCAATGGCACCCCATACCATCACGCCGGGTGATACGCCAGTATGGCGAAGAAGAATACACGCTTTCAATGTGCGGTCATCGCGATGTCACAGAACACGAATGCGACCATCATGATGATGTAAACATCGTCGTTGAGTACACCATCGCAGGCACTTCTGTCTGTGATGCAGCGTGAAGGGTAACAAATGACGTTTTGCCATTCGTGCACCCAGGTTCGTCGTTGAGTACACCATCGCAGGCGCTCCTGCTTATGATGCAGCGTCAAGGATAAACGCAGCCATGGTCTCCGAGCTGATAGTCCATGTTGCTGCAAACGTCGTCTAACTGTTCGTGCAGATGGTTGTTGTCTTGCAAACGTCCCCATCAGCTGACTCAGGGATCGAGACGTGGCTGCACGATTCGTTACAGCCATGCGGATAAGATGCCTGTCATTTCGACTGCTAGTGATACGAGGCCGTTTGGATCCAGCACGGCGTTCCTTATTACCCTCCTGATCCCACCGATTCCATATTCTGCTAACAGTCATTGGATCTCGACGAACGCGAGCAGCAATGTCGCGATACGATAAACCGCAATCGCCATAGGCTCCAATCCGACCTTTATCAAAGTCGGAAACGTGATGGTACTCATTTCTCCTCCTTACACGAGGCATCAGAACAACGTTTTACCATGCAACGCCGGTCAACTGCTGTTTGTGTATGAGAAATCGGTTGGAAACTTTCGTCATGTCAGCACGTTGTAGATGTCGCCACCAGCGCCAGTCTTATGTGAATGCTCTGAAAAGCTAATCATTTTCATCTCTCAACATATTCTTCCTGTCAGTTAAATTTCGCGTCTGTAGCGCGTCATCTTCGTGGTGTGTATATGTATTGAGTCACTGATTGTTTACTTCATGACAATATGGCGGTATATTGTTTTCGATATAACTTTGAGGCTAGGTTTGGCAATGACTTATGTCTACACATCAGCTAGCTCCATTTCTTCCACTGGCTATCGTGGCAGTCAGTCGCGATCACTGAATATCAGTCAAGGCTGCAAAACGTTCCACCTACGGTCCGTCAGCATACGAAGTCACATTTTATGCCGAAAGGGTAGCCTATTGGCAGGCGCTGGCGCCTATAACTTCGATACTATGTAGCATCGTTGGATGACGTTTTCACACAGGGCTTCCTATCCTCGATTTCGTTCGGAAAACATCATGTTCAACCCCTCGAAGTTTTTCACAGCATTTCTGGGACACCCTGTACCCACAGTCTGTTTCCAACATTTCGTGCGGAGGCGCTCTACATACTGGTGACTGCACAGTAATCTTGTCATTCCTAGAGCAAGTCTGCATATCCCAGAACGAACACGTGTGACTGGAACACTTCCATTTTGCTAGTAACTTGAACTACAGTAATGAATTTAGGTACACATAACGGAACAATATGCCCTGGGAGTAGACAATATTCCATTGGAACTACTGACAGTCTTGGGAGAGCCAGTCCTGACAAAACTCTACCATCTAGTGAGCAAGATGTATGAGACAGGCGATATACACCAGACCTCAAGAAGAATATAATAATTCCAATCTCAAAGAAAGCAGGTGTTGACAGATGTGAAAATTACCGAACTATCAGTTTAATAAGGCATGGCTTCAAAATGCTAACACGAATTCTTTACAGACGAATGGAAAATCTGGTAGAAGCCGACCTCGAGGAAGATCTGTTTGGACACCGTAGAAATGTTGGAACACTTGAATTAATACTGATCCTACGACTCATCTTAGAGATGCTTTTGACAGTGTTAAATGGAATACTATCTTTCAAATTCTAAAGGTGGCAGGGGTAAAATACAGGGAGCGAAAGGCTATTTACAATTTGTACAGAAACCATATGGCAGTTATAAGAGTCGACGGGGCATGAAAGGGAAGCATTGGTTGGGAAGGGAGTGAGACAGGGTTGTAGCATCTCCCCGATGTTATTCAATGTGTATATTGAGCAAGCAGTAACGGAAACAAAAGAAAAATTCGGAGTAGGAATTAAAATCTACAGAGAAGAAATAAAAACTTTGAGGTTCGCAGATGACATTATAGTTCTGTCAGAGACAGCAAAGTACCTGGAAGAGCTGCTGAATGGAATGGAAAGTGTCTTGAAAGGATGATATAAGATGAGTATCAACAAAAGCAAAACGAGGATAATGGAATGTAGTCGATTTAAGTCGGGTGATGCTGCGGGAATTGGATAGGAAATGATATGCTTAATGTAGTAAATGAGCTTGCTATTTGGGGAGCAAAATAACTGATGATGGTCAAAGTAGAGAGGATATAAAATGTAGACTGGCAATGGCAAGGAAAGCGTTTTTTAAGAAGAGAAATTTGTTAACATCGAGTATAGATTTAAGTGTCAGGAAGTCGTTCCTGAAAGTATTTGTATGGAGTGTAGCAAGTATGGAACTGAAACGTGGACGATAAATAGTTTAGACAAGAAGAGAATAGAAGCTTTCGAACTGTGGTGCTACAGAAGAATGCTGAAGATTATATGGGTAGACCACATAACTAATGAAGAGGCATTGAATAAAACTGGAGAGAAGAGAAATTTGTGGCACAACTTGACTAGAAGAAGGGATCGGTTGGTAGGACATGTTCTGAGGCATCAAGGATCACCAATTTAGTATTGGTTGGCAGCGTGGAGGGTAAAAATCGTAGAGGGAGACCAAGAGATGAATACACTAAGCAGATTCAGAAGGATGTAGCTCGCAGTAGGTACTGGGAGATGAAGAACTTTGCACAGGATAGAGTAGCATGGAAAGCTGCATCAAACCAGTCTCAGGACTGAAGACCACAACAACAACAACATATTCTCAAATGCCTATTCTTACTGTATGATACTTACGACCTACGACTTGCACCTCTATTTTCCACTAATACCGACTGCTGCAGAACGGCGGAAGTAAAGTTTTCGACCTAATATTAAACTAGTAAATCAGGGCAAGTCAGGTCATTAGTTCACGAAACAGCGCATTATCAATACAGCAAACGCGTAACCTTCACTTATAGTGTCACAAAACTCACAGCAGTTCTCATTTCAACCGCCATCGATGGTCCTTAAAAATTACAGTATTTCACTGAAAAAAAAAAAAACCGAAGTAGCTCGATTATCGCCGCGGATGTGAAAGTTTCGTATATTTATCAAATAGCAAAATACTCTCGTTTTTGCGTGCTGCTATCATTTGCCAAAATCTTGTTTCGTTACCTCGAACGGTTTATTTGCTAAGTGGGATTTATAACTATATTTCTTCCTGGCTTTTTCGGTGGCGCGTGTTTACACGACGGAGTGGTGTACATGCATTCCTTTTTCTCGAGACCGCAGACAGGTCCCTCCAATTCAGTATGTTTCTACTTTTCGTATAAGGCAACATATGACCTAACACGAACGAAATGTAAATTCATAGCGACCCTTATTTTTCGCTGCAAACGTTAAGAATTTCTTGCAGTAATATTGAAATATCACAATAAACTTTGTGTTCTGCCTGACGGCAGGTCTGGTCATGAGGGAAGCCTCGTCAGAGAGGTCCACCAAAATGTCTCTGAGCACTATGAGACTTTACTTCTGAGGTCATCAGTCGCCTAGAACTAAGAACTAATGAAATCTAACCAACCTAAGGACATCACATAAGTCCATGCTCGAGGCAGGATTCGAACCTGCGACCGTAGCGGTCGCTCGGTTCCAGACTGTAGCGCCTAGAACCGCACGGCCACTCCGGCCGGCAGAGGTCTAGGGAAGTGATTCCTTTGGTGGTGTCCCGTTGCCTTCCACTGATGATAAAATGATAATGAGGACAACACAACACCCATTCTCCCAGCCGGGAATCGAACTCGGGCCCCTTGGCGTCTCACACAGCCGCGCTGACCACTCAGCTATCGGGGCGGACAACATCACAATAACTATAAACATTAACGAAATGATATGCGGTTCATCTTGAAGCTGTCGTCTGAGAAAGATCGCAGATCAGATCGGTCAACTTGCGTGACTTGCTTGCTCTTCACGCATTAGGGCCCAGCACACATTGGCAACTACGCTTCCCTCCACTCGTTTCGCGCTGAACTGTCAAAAGTCGCAACTAATTTTAAACCGACTAATAGTGCAAGTTGGCAATTATGTCACTGGCCTATTGACGAGTTTCTGTTCTAAGGCAGGGAGCACAACCATTAGAAGGGCAGCAGAAGAAGCAAACAGAAGGGCAAATATGACCTCATGTGCTTTTCCCAAACAATACAAAATTCTCAGTGTATGCGAAACCTGAGGGTGAAACTCATATAGGGGTTTATGGTAACACCATCTTGATAAATTTAGACAACATAGTCCATGGAGGACAGCGACCTGACGTTATGTTTAAATTAGAATGAACAAGTCGACTTATAAGCCGAAACCAGTCAATAAACAAATATTATTGCGATCTTGACTGTTCCTTTTAACACCATCTTGGTTCTCTGCCAGGCCATTTGGGGCGCTGCAAGTTTATCAGCCTGTTATCGCGGTTTATTATTGGGTGATGTAAAAAATCCCGAATTTGTATTTGTTTTGTTCTAAACAGGCGCTGGTTTCATCGATTGTGTTCATGATTACGACTTCTTTTGTTCATTGTATTCTTTGTACTGCATTGTAAATATGTTGTTCGTATTCTGCTTGATTTCTGCTTCTGCTTGATTTCTGCTGGCACATGTAATATTTGTTGGATGAAGTGATTCCATATTTGTTTTTGTTTCATATAAAACGGGGGTAGGTTTTGTCGCATAGTGTTCTGTGGACTGATGTACATTTTCACAAGCTGCGAAATGGTCTCGAAAAAACTGTGACCCGTATATGTAATAAGTTTCCTTTAATTTAGCAAAGTTCTATGGAACAGATCTGATGATGGTCATTGAAGACCGAAACTGGTAATCTGTTAACCAAAAGTTTCTGACCACAGATGTAAATTAAAAAAAAAAAAAATGGTTCAAATGGCTCTGAGCACTATGGGACTAAGATCTGAGGTCATCAGTCCCCTAGAACTTAGAACTACTTAAACCTAACTAACCTGAGGACATGACACACATCCATGTCCGAGGCAGGATTCGAACCTGTGACCGTAGCGGTCGCGCCGTTCCAGACTGAAGCGCCTAGAACCGCTCGGCCACCACGGCCGGCGTAAATTAAAGAAAACTAATGAATGTACATTTGTTTATGCCTATTAGTCCGTGTGTGAACCACTGGATTTTAATGCTTTATATTACTAGCATTCTGCTTCATTTTATTTAGTTCGTATCCGTTTTTCGTGCTTTCTCGCATTTAATGGAGAACTCCATGTAATTAGCTTCTGACAGACCAGGCATTCAACTTTATTACTCGTACAACGTGTCACAGAAGGAGTATGTAATCCTGGTTTAAATGGCATATTGGTACTGCTTCTCACCACTGATCTGTAGAACTAGCGTCAGAGTACGTAGTTTTTGTGCCAGGTACTATTGTTCAGCAAAAATATTCTAAGCTGAAGTCTATATTCGTACACGGGACTGTGTGGTATAGTGTGAACGTACTTAATAAGCCCTAATTACACAGAACTCAATAGCAGAATGATGAAGGCGTGTGTTATTTGCTTTTAAATTTTCGTTGGTGTAGAGGATGATTTTAGAACATTGATTTCTGCTAAAAAGTATTCTTTGTAGTTAACGCATGAACACATTTACGTAACTGCTGTTGCAAGGATGGCTGTGTCACTAAGATTACAAAGAATGTTCAGTGGCAAGAAGCAAAACCATTCGAAGCAAAGATGTAATAAAATTGAATAGCAATTTTGTCAAAAGCCGTTAACAGGGAGTTCTCCATTAAGTGCGAGCAAGTACGAGAAACGGATGGGAATTACAATAAAGTACAATACGAACAATATACCTACAACATATTTAAATCGAGCAGTTCACACACGTATCCGCAAGCAAGAACAAATGCCCATTAGTCCATAGAACACCATGCGACAAAACCAACTTTTGTTTTTTGTGAAATAGTAACAAATATGGAATTATTTGCTCCACTCAGTGTTACGGATGCAGTCAAAATAATGGAGAATACGGGCAACATATTCACAGTGCAATTCAAAGAGTGCATTACACATAAGAAGTTGTAAATCAGGAACACTGTCGATGGAACAAGCTGTCATATAATGGCAAATGATTTTGAGGTGTTGACATGTGCTATTGCGCAATTATTTCCACCTGATGATTTGCACACGGTCGAAATGCAGTATTGGGTTTTACAAATAAATAATTTTGCAGTCAACAGACGACTAGGACGTCATATGCAAAATTGTACACAATTGTGGACTCCAGCTACCACAAAGTAACAAAAAAACTTTCAGTTTCCAAGCACGCACTTTACCAGACTACTTGTTCCACTCATAAAATCTAAATGAAAAATATTCTCATCGACATCGGGCGTTTGGAATAAAAAATACTGATATTGGTGTCATTTTTTCTGGTATTCGAAGTTAACTGCCAGACAACTAGGAGCGCTGCTGTCGCCTGTTTCCGAACTGCAAAACGGGTCTAGCACTACTTATATTTCAGCGACAACATTTTCATAGCTTCGGACTACAAGCGTACAATACTGTTTAAATGGAAGTTCAGGAATTTTGACTTCATAGACTACACTGTCACATGGCGCAACTTTCATTTTAACAATTATATTTTAATCTTCTGCGGATGAGATAGATTGTTTACAGCGTGTATTTCGCAGTTTTGACTCGCAGCACAAGGCATGCTACGTTTTGTGAAAAGATTTCGAAAACTGGGCGCTGCTTAACGAGCAATGGAGAATTAATGTTGATACTTACTGGTGAAAAAATAGGAAGACAAATGTATCAGTGCACACACTGGTGTTTAAGACGTAAGTATGAGTGTAATACACATGGAATGGAGACAGGAGGGCAATGTAGCGAGACGAATGAATTGTTGCTGAACTGAGGAAATTTTATGGTGGATTCCAAGAGATGACGTCGTTAGAAAACCTGATGGTGACAAATGGATGCGTATTGTTAAATACCGTACTGCAGTGAACTGCCTAGAGACGGCATTTATGTAGTCAGCGGTGTACGGCAGGTGATACTTGGTGTTTATCATGTACGTAATGACAGTTGGAACTGGCAAAGGGCATTCCTGAGACAAAATAAACAACAAACGTGACTGGAAGGTTGGCAGCACTAAAACACGTCCACAATTACACTTTTAGTGACTCCACTGCATACATTCAAGAAGACAACACACGTAATAAAATGTCCACCAATTGGAGTAGGTGTTGCTAATGTACTAGTACCAATAGAAAATTTTTCGCGAGCAACAAACAAAATCTTTCGTCCGTGTGGGAGTGTTTAATGGAGTTTTTCGTCTGTTTGCCTTACAATAAATGCTACAAATTTAGCTGTATTGTGAAGAATTAGAATTCAAACTCTATATAAAGATATGATTACGTGTTTATACAATGAAATGCAGTTAGGGGAGGCATCCTTCATCAATAAAACAGTCCCTGGTCACTGCTGATGTAGTGTGAAAGAGAAAGCCATAAAATTAGAAAGGACTAATAACTTCACAGTGGAGCAGATAGTACAAGTTATGGTTCCAACTTTGAGGTTTTTTACCATATTTATCATCCCTGTATCACACAAAACAAAATATCTGATGTACTGACGCAGACACGATTTTTATCATTTCTTAGCTTGCTATGAGCTTTCCATTCAGATTGCGCCTTAACTTTGTGTGTAGTACGTTAGACTTACGAAACCATACTGTGTTTCGTCTTTTTTAGTAAAATGTGCTTCGTACTAAAGTAAAAGAAAATTACTATCTGGAAATAAGTTATCTAGGGCCTGAATATGTTCTATGAGTCTGTCAGATTGAACGGGTTCATTGGGTAATTGCCTCGCTTCCAGGAGAAGTATTTAATATTTATAAATGAAAAACACAAACTGCAGATATACAGAAGTTGCGAAATCATCGCAGCTTATATTTTCCATTGCTAGAAAAATTACCGTTTATACATTGAGGGCAGGGCGGTTAATAAAAATAAAATACTAATACCATTGCACAAACAACATCTTTACCGCTCCCTGAAAAGAGAATGCAGTTCCTTTCGTATACGAGTAAACAAACACTGTTTCAATTCCAGGTACTTTTAATGCGAATATACTACACTTTTGCCCCAAGTTTGAGCTCAGAACGAATAATATCTACTATGTGCTGTGTAGTACAGAAATATACCGGTATTCTCTTATGCCAAATGATAATCATCGAGAAACAACATACTTGTAAACAACATTTACTACGAATGAATACAAAATTATTCTGGAGAAACGTAACATTAAATCTGAAATTATCTGAGAAGTCACAGGAGGAAAATTTAAATAATTTAGAACAAGCATTCATAAAATTATGCATTTCACTTACCAGTGTCACGTCAGTTACCGGCGAACCGAACACGCCTCTTACTGCTCTGACGTAACGTCTGCTGCAAAACACTCCGTTCTTATGTCGGCAACGCGAGTCACTGTACTCGAAAACGTGGTCTGCATTGGGCACCGTCGCATGCTTGTCTCTCTTACTTTTTTTTTCTCGTTCTTTAGTATCCACCCACGGCATACCGGGCGCCGAAACAAAAAACGAACGACCACTTGCCGCCTCTAGTTGTTGTCCAAAGAGCTTCCGCCGCAAAGACACACCACTCTGCTTCGGCCGCCACAATACGAGATCTTCGGAGTATCTTCACGACGTAAAGAGTAGCGCAATAGCGGCAGTTGGAGACACGTTCATATGTTTCGAATGTTCCTTCATTTGCCGCGAAAATAACACGAAACATTCTAGATGCTCCAAAACTGCCCGCAAATTCAGATGTAGTGTGATCATTAGTTTACTGCGAAAGGAATTGCAGTCATTATTTACATTACTAGTATCAAGTTTATTTTATTATCATCCAGTAGTTTTTGGTATTTCCAGTCATCTACTCAAGGTGTACATCTACATGACTACTCTGCAATTCACATTTAAGTGCTTGGCAGAGGGTTCATCGAACCACAATCATACTATCTCTCTACTATTCCACTCCCGAACAGCGAGCGGGAAAAACGAACACCTAAACCTTTCTGTTCGAGCTCTGATTTCTCTTATTTTATTTTGATGATCATTCCTACCTATGTAGGTTGGGCTCAACAAAATATTTTCGCATTCGGAAGAGAAAGTTGGTGTACACGTAGGTTATTACAAAAAGAAGCCAGTAGTAGGTCATTTCTTCTTCCTTTGCGTAAGAATAGCTACCGAAATACGAGCGCAGTGCATCTTAAACACAGTTCGTATGTCTTTCATACGTGATGTTCCAGCAGTGATGAACGCAAACGGCATCGTACGCCATCAGTTAATGCTGTTCAGGCAGATATGCTCGGGAAAAACAAATTTCGCGTGATTCGGTAGTTTTACCGAAGAAACCCATGACACAGGTTTGAATGCCCTGAACGATCACTTTTGTACACATTGTCTCACTGGAGTGGGATTTTTTCGCTTGTACTGCTTCTATTGGTGACGACAGCACTGCCAACATCGAGGCAATCCAACAAAATTTCGTTCGGGTGATTCGATAGTTTTACAGAAGAAACCCAAATCACAAATTTGAAGGCCGTGAGCGATCAGTTTTGTACACACTGTCTCTCCGGAGTAAGATTTTTTCGCTTGTCGTCCTTCTATTGGTGACGACAGTACTGCCAACATCGAGGCAATCCAATGAAATTTCCTTCGGGTGTTCAGTGATGATGTGTTATGCAGCGCCATGCAATGAAGAGTTGAAATAGGTCTAAAATCGTAAGTGAAGTTGAGAAGAAAGAAGTCAGTACGGAGATGCCCAGAATGGTATTGCATCTTCTGGGCCAAATCGATAGTCGTCTTATGCGGAAGGTGATATCCCAGTCAATGTCTGCTCGCTTTCACATTCTTCAGAGATGACCAGTGTCACATATCCAGTGTAACGTTTCGACGACAGCGATGGCTTGATTAATAATCTTTTTTTTTTTGCTATCAATTCAAGACCCAGTAGCATAGTCTTGAGGTCTCTCGAAACTATTTTCTGATACGTTAACTCATCAGGGCAAAGTCGAGTGCGAATAACACTGACGTTGGAGCGGCAGTACACCTTAGACGATGTCGGGAGGTTTCAGATGGAACTTCCCGAGGGAGAATGGTCCCCATAGCGTGATCCAGCGTGCGGTCTTCGGTGGGTGGATGGAACTGTGATGATTCCTGCTGTGGAAGTAACTCGACACTGTAGGTGGTTGCGCAACAGAGTACGGTTTGGCACTGGCGAGGGCGGTTGCGGGATGAACCCTACGTTGTGGCAGAAGAGGGTTGGGAGGGGGGGGGGGGGGCGAGAAATCCCGGCAGCTGGGGTGTACAGTTTACTGGCCGCCTCGGCGAGCGTCGGAGTGACAGAGAAGGCGCTACTGCGAGTCTGGTGGGGCAGAGAAGGACAGGAGGTCACGAGGGGGAGGGAGTGTTGCAAAGGGCGGGGAAGAGGGGGGGGGGGGGAGAGGAGGCGGACCGGAGCCATTAACATAAATTATCCGCTGCGCGGTACGACGCGACAGTTGGTATTGGGTCATAAACTTGTGTGGCGGCCGCTTTGTAACAGGGAGCAGGGAGGGGCGGCCAGAGAGGGAGAGGGGAAGAGAGAGGACGCTAGAGGCGCGCAGTAGGGTACGAGAGAGACAGGGAGAGGCGGGCAGGAGAGTCGCTTTCACAGACAGACGCAGAGGGCCTCAGCAGGCCGCGATAGGCTACAAAGACGCACAGCGGCAGACCGGCCCTGAATGACTGAGCCGCCAGGGCTTTGTCGAGCCGTCTTCCCGCGCGACGGGATCGGGAAAAAATCGACCGACTGAAATCGATACCGGTATTTCAGTACTGAATAACCGGTATTTATTTGGTTTCAATTTTTTGTATTTACATAGTTTAGCCCGCACTGGAGCACTAAAATGTATACAACAGAGTCTACATTGAATTGTTGTTGTTGTGACCTTCAGTCCTGAGACTGGTTTGATACAGCTCTCCATGCTACTCTATCCTGTGCAGGCTTCTTGATCCTCCAGTAACTACTGCAACCTACATACATCCTTCTGAATCTGCTTAGTGTATCCGTCTCTTGGTATCCCTCTACGATTTTTACCCTCCACGCTGCCCTCCAATACTAAATTGGTGATCAGTTGATGGCTCAGAACATGTCCTACCAACCGATCCCTTCTTCTAGTCAAGTTGTGCCACAAACTCCTCTTCTCCCCAATTCTATTCAATACCTCCTTATTAGTTATGTGATCTACCCATCTAATCTTCAGCATTCTTCTGTAGCACCACATTTCGAAAGCCACTGTTTATTCTCCATGTTTAACTTCTGTACATGGCTACACTCCATACAAATACTTTCAGAAACGACTTCCTGACACTTAAATCAATACTCGATGTCAACAAATTTTTATTCATCAGAAACGCTTTCCTTGCCATCGCCAGTCTACATTTTATACCCTCTCTACTTCGAGCATCATCAGTTATTTTGCTCCCCAAATAGCAAAACTCCTTTACTACTTTAAGTGTCTCATTTCCTAATCTAATTCCCTCAGCATCACCCGATTTAATTCGACTACATACCATTAACCTCGTTTTGCTTTTGTTGATGTTCATCTTATATCCTCCTTTCAAGACACTGTCCATTCCGTTCAACTGCTCTTCCAGGTCCTTTGCTGTCTCTGACATAATTACAATGTTATCGGCGAACGTCAAAGTTTTTATTTCTTCTCCATGAATTTTAATACCTACTCCAAACTTTTCTTTTGTTTCCTTTACTGCTTGCTCAATATAGAGATTGAATAGCAACAGGGAGAGACTACAACCCTGTCTCACTCCCTTACCAACCACTGCTTCCCTTTCATGTCCCTCGACTCTTGTAGCTGCCGTCTGGTTTCTGTACAAACTGTAAATTGCCTTTCGCTCCCTGTATTTTACCCCTGCCACCTTCAGAATTTGAAAGAGAGTATTCCATTTAACACTGTCAAAAGCATCTCTAAGATGAGTCGTAGGATCAGTATTAATTCAAGTGCTCCAACATTTCTACGGTATCCAAACAGATCTTCCTCGTGGTCGGTTTCTACCAGATTTTCCATTCGTCTGTAAAGAATTCGTGTTAGCATTTTTGTTAAAAGCTTTCTCTAAGTCTACAAATGCTAGAAACGTAGGTTTCCCTTTTCTACATTGAATAAGTTTACATTTTATACAAGCCCGCTTTACACGAACGACTTCCTGGTCGGAACCGACTACTGAAAGTGCGTAAGCCTTTCGTGCTTGCGTGTAAATCAGCAACCAACCACGACCCGAGTGTGTCTGTAACGTCAGCATGGGGGCTCCCATAACCGGATTTTCCTACACCGCATCTGGATGGTCATGTAAACACTCCAAAATCCATTCTTAAAAATCCGCTTTTGGTTGCCGGTGTTCCAATTCCGCTATCGATTTTTCCCCTCCCACGTAACGCAACCGGTTTTGAAACGTGCTTGCGCTGTCGGGTTTCGTATTGTTTTTAAAGCTCTTCGACTCTAATGGATGGAGTGGCATTTTGTGCTGTGAAGGATAAGCAGACTTATTACACTGAAGCAGTTTACACCTCGTCTAACTAAAGAGAAATAGCGATTGTCCTGACTAAACTGTAACAGCTGTTTTCCAGGCGCCGTATGTAACTACAGAGTCGGACGAAAGTGCAAATGGTTCAAATGGCTCTGAGCACTATGGGACCTAACACCTGAGGTCCTCAGTCCCCTAGAACTTAGGACTACTTAGACCTAACTAACCTAAGGACATCACACACATCCCTGACGAAGCAGGATTCGAACCTGCGACCGTAGCGACCGCTCGGCCACAGCGACCGGCAGTTGCAGGGGTAAGTATCAGAAGAAAAGGTTACAGGAGAATATGGACTTGGGACAAGGAATGAGAGAGTAGAAAGATTAATTGAGTTCTGTAATAAATTTCAGCTAGTAATAGCGAATACTCTATTCAAGAATCAGGAGAAGGTATACTTGGAAAAGGCAAGGAGATGCGCGGAGAGTTCAGTTAGATTACATCAGGGTCAGGCAGCAGTTAGATTACATCAGGGTCAGGCAGAAATTCCGAAATCAGATACTAGATTGTAAGGTAGTCAGCAAGAATCAGTGTGCAAAGAAGTGGGATACGAAAATGCTAAGGAATGATGAGACACGCTTGAAGTTCTCTAGGGCCATAGATAAAGCAATGAGGAATAGCTCAGTAGGCAGTACATAGCTCAGTAGGTAGTACAGCAGAAGAAGAGTGGACACCTCTAAAAAGTGCAGTCACAGAAGTTGGAAAGAAAAACATACGTACAAAGAAGGTAACTGCGAAGAAACCATGGGTAACAGAAGAAAGACTTCAGTTGATAGACAAAAGATGGAAGTACAAATATGCTCAGGAAAATTCAGGAATACAAATATACAAGTCCTTGAAGAATGAAATAAATAGGAAGTGCAGGGGAGCTAAGACGAAATGGATGAATAAAAAAATGTGATGTCGCAATTGTATCAACAATCCGACGGTCTAACTATAAGAAGGATAGCTGGTATCCTTACTGACATTTTCATTAACTCTCTAGAAGAAAAGTTTTTCACGCAACTGTTTCTCAGCTAGAGCCCTGGTCGTTCTCTCCTATTTCAGATGCGTCGATGATATTTCAGTCATCTACAAAGAACCTGTTGATGGCATTGACCGTATTTTCAATCTCTTTAATGAAGTTCACGAGAAAATGTCCTTCACTAGCGAAATCGAAAACGAGGCCCGACAATTGAAATTCTTGACTTGACGCTTACAACAGAAGAAAATAAAATCTCATTTAATGTTTTTCGTGAAGAAACATATACCAATCAGATCGCACCCGCGTGTTCCATGCACCCACAATCTCCTAAAAACGCTTTCCTTCACTCTAGTATTCATAGAGCTACTTCTATTCCACTCTCGAAAGAAAAATTTGAGGAAGAAATTAATTTAATCAAGATGATAACAGTTAATAACAAATAGGAACCTGCCATGGTGGATGACATCCTTAAAAAGAAAACTGTTGAAAGAGGTACTACACTCGGGGACCACTATCATTGAATCCAGCCTAAACAAGTTTTTTTCTGTTCCTTTCTCAGGGCCCATCTCCTATCATAATTAACAAAGCGTTAATAATAATAAATACACCTGTAATGTCGTCTTTTGAACCAATAATAGCTTAAAAAATTATTCATAATTTATAATCGACCCTTTCCCCTTTGGAAAACTCTAGCGTCTATAAGATTTTTTGCGACACCTTACTACACAGGACAAACAGGACGTGCCTTTACAGTCAGATACAAAGAAGATCTTTTAAGAAGAAATGGCCCTAACACCCAAAATTCGTCTTTCGCCGACCACCTTCTGATTATAGGCCAGGCGCCTAAACCTGTACACGACATCGACATTTGGCACACTGAAAAGAAAGGGCGTAGATTACATGTTCTCGAAGAATTGGAAATTATTAAACATCTTTCTCATTCTTAATGAGCAGCTACAATTACGTAATAAAAGCTTCTTCAACAATATAAAGCCGTAACTTGATATTTGATTCCGTGTTCCCTCGTGCAGTTACCGAAATATTTTTGCTATCTCATAATTTATGTTTATTAAATTGGCTGCATTTCATGTAATACCGTTTTTCTACTCGCTGAGCTATTCAGCTCCCTTTGTAATTCTATAATGGCGTTTTCAGCCTTTACACTGTACTTCTAAGCTCTCATATGCACAAAATGTTCATGTGGCTCTGAGCACTATGCTACTTAACTTCTGAGGTCATCGGTCGCCTAGAACTTAGAATTAATTAAACCTAACTAACCTAAGGACATCACACGCATCCATGCCCGAGGCAGGATTCGAACCTGCGACTGTAGCGGTCGCTCGGCTCCAGACTGTAGGGCCTAGAACCGCACGGCCTCTCCGGCCGGCCACAAAATGTTATCATGTCTGATGCTGTCAGATAAAATATTGCCTTTCACTTCATGTACTAAATAATGTTCATCATAATAATCACCTGTCTATATTCTGAATGTTAAGTAGCCTGTTTGTATTTGCGACTACTAGATGGCACTCTTGGTGCAATGTTCACCTGCCCGCAATTGCTGACGGCCGCACCTTATATTCATGCTACCTGTAGCTCGATGTAGCCCATAGTTGCTTGCCTTCCATGTTTTCTATTACAAAAACTTTGTCACTATAGCTTTATCGCTTGATATTATTTTATAAGTGACATGTAAGGAATGTTTTTTTCCTTGTACTGTTAGTCAATACTTACACTTTAAAAAATGTTTCCCTATAATTTTGTACTTTACTACTGGCCATTAAAATTGCTACACCACGAAGATGACGTGCTACAGACGCGAAATTTAACCGACAGGAAGAAGATGCTGTGATATGCAAATGATTAGCTTTTCAGAGCATTCACACAAGGTTGGCGCCGGTGGCGACACCTACAACGTGCTAACACGAGGAAAGTTCCAACCGATGTCTCATACACAAACAGCAGTTGACCGGCGTTGCCTGCTGGAACTTTGTTGTGAAGCCTCGAGTAAGGAGGAGAAACGCGTACCGTTGCGTTTCCGACTTTCATAAAGGTCGGATTGTAGGATGGAGCGTTTGCGGTTTATCGTATCGAGACATTGCTGCTCGCGTTGGCCGAGATCCAATGACTGTGAGCAGAACATGCGATTGGTGGGTTCAGGAAGGTAATATGGAACGCCGTGCTGGATCCCAACGGCCTCGTATCTCTAGCAGTCCAGATGATAGGTATCTTATCCGCATGGCTATAAGGGATCGTGCAGCCACGTCTCGATCCCTGAATCAACAAATGGGGACGTTTGCAAGACAACAAGCATCTGCACGAACAGTACGACGACGTTTGCAACAGCATGGACTTTCAGCTCGGAAACCATGGCTGCGTTTACCCTTGACGCTGCATCACAGACAGGAGCGCCTGCGACGGTATACTCGACAACGAACCTGGTTCTGTTTACAGCATCTTGATGGTCGCACCCGTGTTTGGCGACACCGCGGTGAACGCGAATTGGAAGCGTGTATTCGTCATCGCCATACTGGCGTATCACCCGGCATGTTGTTATGGGGTGCCATTGGTTACACGTCTCGGTCACCGCTTATTCGCATTGACGACACTTTGAACAATGGACGTTACATTTCAGATGTGTTACGACCCGTGGCTCTACCCTTCAGTTGATCCTTGCGAAACCCTACATTTTAGCAGGATAATGCACGACCGCAAGTTGCGGGTCCTGTACGGGCCTTCCTGGATACAGAAAATGTTCGACTGCTGCCCTGACCAGCACATTCTCCATATCTCTCACTAATTGAAAATGTCTGGTCAATGGTGGGCAAGCAACTGGCTCGTCACAATACGCCAGTCACTACTCTTTATGAACTGTGGTATCGTGTTGAAGCTGCATGGGCGGCTGTACCTGTACACGCCATTCAAGCTCTGTTTGACTCAATGGCCAGGCGTATCAAGGCCGTTATTACGGCCAGAAGTGGTTGTTCTAGGGACTGATTTCTCAGGATCTACGCACCAAATTGCTTGAAAATGTAATCACATGTCAGTTCTAATATAGTATATTTGTCCAATGAATACCCGTTTATCATCTGCATTTCTTCTTGGTGCATCAATTTTAATGGTCTGTAGTGTATTTGCGACAACTAGATGACACTCTTGGTGCAATTTTCACCTGCCCGCAATTGCTAATGCGGGCACCTCAGTCTGAAGCTACCTGTAGCTGGATATAGCCCATAGTGGCTTGCCTTCCATGTTTTCTATTTCAAAAATTTTGTGACTGAAGCTTTTTCGCTTGGTATTATTTTATAATTGACATGTAACGACTGTTTCTTTCTTGTACTGTTAGTCAATACTTACACTTCAAAAAGTTTTCCGTTAATTTTGTACTTATGTTATAGACCAGCTTGAATGTTTTACTCCTTATAAAGGTACTGATAATAGTGCCTAAACCTAGGTTAAAAGACTTCTTTGACCGAGGGCTGTTATTGCTTTAATTTTATTTTGCATCAGATATTGCCGTCCGGGACCATATTTTGCGTATTTAAAGAGACAACCAGAGAAGATGGTGAGTTTGGACGCTGGGATCTTGGAGTGAAGTCGACGTTGTAACTCACCCCAAAGGCGTTCCATTGGGTTCAGGTTGGCGGTCTGGGCAGGCTAGTTTATTCAAGGAATGCTACAGTACACCAACCGTTCCCTTAGAGAGGCTGCTTTTTAACAGTGTTCAGTGTCCGCCTCCGATTTTTTCCTCTACTGTACGCAGCACAGTATTCTGTAGAATGTACTCATATCCGTCCACGTTTGGTTGGTTGGTTGATTTGGGGTGAGGGGACCAAACAGTGAGGTTATCGGTCCCATCAGATTAGGGAAGGATGGGGTAGGAAATTGGCCATACCTTTTTAAAGGACCCATCCCGGCATTTGCCTAGAGCGATTTAGGAATATCAAGGAAATTTCAATACTTTCAGCATTTCGCGGCCCTGTCAGCAACTGTATAAATATTAAATTCAAAATTAACAGCCTCAGTTGCGGAGTTACCTAGATTTACCTAGCTTTCAATTGGGATAACCCAATCTTCTTCAGAATTACACTTACTAATGTTAGTCCATAATGGACATTGTCAAACTAAAAATACAAATACACCAAGTGTCGTCATATTTAAAAAACTTAACTGAAGCTGCCTCAGCCCCACTTGCTGTAGTAGAGTACAACACTCGTGGCTGCCGCATCGCAGTCGGGAAGTGCGGCTGAGGTAGCTTCAGTTAAGTTTTTTAAATATGACGACACTTGGTGTATTTGTATTTTTAGTTTGACAAGGTCCATTATGGACAAACATTAGTAAGTGTAATTCTGAAGAAGGTTGGGTTATCCCAATTGAAACCTAGGTAAATCTAGGTAACTCCGCAACTGAGGCTGTTAATTTTGAATTTAATATCAAGGAAACCTAAATCAGGATGGCCGGACGCGGGTTTGAACCGTCGTCCTCCCGAATACGAGTCCAGTGTGGCAACCACTGCGCCCCCTCACTCAGGTCTCCACGTTTAACCATTTGTTAAGAGCAATAAGGGGACCAAACTCCAACCACGAAATCACTCCCATTCCGTAACACCACCTCCTCCTGTTGACACTATACTGCGTAAGGATCTTCAAGCATTCGCCAAAGCCAATCCCTTCCATTATAGCGCATCGCTGGTTCCGGGCCATACACCGTCAAGTGGCTTCGCTGTTTTCATCCCCTCAAGTGTCCCTTAGGCTTATGCTGATCATGCTCCTCGGCCACTGTATGCCATCCTTTGTAACTTCCTACGCGCAGTCGTTGCCCCTGGGCACCGTTTCAAGCGCTGAAGTGTCCCTGCTACATTGGTTACTCTGGTGACATCCAGTTACTAGTCTACATTCGAAGTCGCTTACCTCTCCTGATCGAGCCATGCTACACTGACAGCCACACAAACCGGAATTACTTTGAGTCATAACACCTGAACCAGTAATTTGAAATCCCGGGTGATCAAAAAGTCAGTTGTTGTTGTTGTTGTTGTGGTCTTCAGTCCTGAGACTGGTTTGATGCAGCTCTCCATGCTACTCTATCCTGTGCAAGCTTCTTCATCTCCCAGTACCTACTGCAACCTACATCCTTCTGAATCTGCTTAGTGTACTCATCTCTCGCTCTCCCTCTACGATTTTTACCCTCCACACTGCCCTCCAATGCTAAATTTGTGATCCCTTGATGCCTCAAAACATGTCCTACCAACCGATCCCTTCTTCTAGTCAAGTTGTGCCACAAACTTCTCTTCTCCCCAATCCTATTCAATACCTCCTCATTACTTACGTGATCTATCCACCTTATCTTCAGTATAAATTTGAAAACTGAATAAATCACGGAATAATGTAGGTAGAGAGGCACAAATTGACACACATGCTTGGAATGACATGAGGTTTTATTAGAACCAGAAAATTCAAAAGTTCAAAAAATGTCCGACAGATGGCGCTTCATCTGATCGGAATAGCAATAATTAGCATAACAAAGTAAGACAAAGCAAAGATGATGTTCTTTACAGGAAATGCTCAATATGTTCACCATCATTCCTCAACAATAGCTGTAGTCGAGGAATAATGTTGTGAACAGCACTGTAAAGCATGTCCGGAGTTATGGTGAGGCATTGGCGTCGGATGCTGTCTTGCAGCATCCATAGAGATGTCGGTCGATCACGATACACTTGCGACTTTAGGTAACCCCAAAACCAATAATCGCACGGTCTGAGGTCTGGGGACCTGGGAGGCCAAGCATGACGAAAGTGGCGGCTGAGCACACGATCATCACCAAACGACGCGCGCAAGAGATCTTTCACGTGTGTAGCAATATGGGGTGTAGTGCCATCCTTCATAAACATTGTACGTTCCAGCAGGTGTTTATCAGCCAGGCTGGGGATGATGCGATTCTGTAACATATCGGCGTACCTCTCACCCGACACGGTAGCAGTTACAAAACCAGAATCAGGCATTTCCTCGAAGAAAACAGGCCCGATAACGGTAAATGTGGTAAATCCAACCCATACCGTGACTTTCTCGTCGTGCAATGGAGTTTCCACGACAGTTCTAGGATTTTCGGTAGCCCAAATTCTGCAGTTGTGGGCGTTGACAGACCCACGCAGCATGAAATGAGCTTCGTCGGTCCACAACACGTTACTCAACCAATCGTCATCTTCCGCCATCTTTTGAAACGCCCACACCGCAAATGCCCTCCGCTTCACTAAATCGCCAGGTAACAGTTCATGATGCCGATGGATTTTCTACGGATAGCATCGGAGGGTATGCTTAAGTGCCAACCAAAGTAGTGTATGGAATGCCGGTATGACGTGCGACTGCACGATCGCTGACTTCCCTGTGCATAGACTAACCCGCTACAGTCTCCGTTTCTTCCTGAACTGTCTCAGCAGCAGTCACTGAAGTTTCGCTGTCCAGCGCCATCTGTCGGACATTTTGTGAACTTTGGTTTTTTTTCATTGGTTCTAATAAAATCCCATGTCATTCCAAGCATGTGTGTCAATTTTTACCTCTCTATCTACATTATTCCGTGGTTTATTACGTTTTCAAATTTATACTGACTTTTTGATCACCCGGTATTTGTAATTTTGGGATATGATAATATCGACTGGGAAATCACATACATACATAGGAAACCCTCGCAGCAAATGCTGAAAGTGTCCCCCACCAGTACCGATGCAAAACTGTACACGTTTCACCATATCTGTGAAACTTATCCTCGCCAATGTTGCTGATTTTGGTGTGTAATTGCCTCAATTATGCAGTTGTCCATGGTATATTCTTGTACACTCGGCTTTTAAGAAGCCCTCACAAGAAAAAAAATTCCAGGGGGGGGGAGTGTTGGTTGGTTTATTTATTAATGAAAGGGGACCAAACAGGAGGCTCTTGATCCCATAGGATTAGTGAATATGGGGGAGGAAGTCGACCAGGGCCTTTCAAAGGAACCATCCCGGCATTTGCCTGAAGCGGTTTAGGGAAATCAGGACGGCTGGACGCGTGTTTGAACTGTAGTCCTCCAGAATGCGAGTCCAGTGTGCCCCCATTACGCCACCTCGCTTGGCGGAGAGGGGCTTAAGTTCATGTGACCTGGAGGGGGGGGGGGGGGGGGGAACAGATATTTTGAGATTATTCAGTCAACACAGAATAGTGGTTCCCAACCTTTCTTAGACCACACCCCCTGAATAAATCAGATGTTACCTACTACCCTCACCCTTCCCTCCCTGCCATCTGTTGCTCGCTCCCCCCACCCCTCCCCCACATTATCGCCAACTTAAGCACCTAACTAAACTGTAGAATAAAAGACTTTTCTTGGAATACTTATTTTTAAACTGATGAAAGAAGATATTTATTTTGTGTGTGTGTGTGTGTGTGTGTGTGTGTGTGTGTGTGTGTGTGTGTATCTGTGTGTGTGTGTACAAAACGTAGACAACTTCAAGCTAATAATGCTTGGTGTCTAACCAGTCTAATAATAATAATAATAATAATAATAATAATAATACTATGTACAGCCTTATGTAAATACATGAAAAAAAGTTTTGCATCACCCCAGCTCCCAGAACCCCTAAACATAGACGTTGACTGTAGATTTTGTATCACAGACACAGTCCCTTTGACTGTTCGGAGTTGTCACTAAACCTGCCCAAAGATGTAAACAACCATCCATGAGCAGCGCCTATCAGACTGAGGGTGTCTGGCAGCCGATCAGTTTCAGTCATTCCAGCTGGAAGGAGGTACACGGCTCGTGTTGTCTGTAGTTCAACCATGCCTAGACGGTCAAAACCGCGGTTCGATCGCGTCTGCATTGTTGTACCAGGAAGGGTTCTCAACAAAGGAAGAGTCCAGGCGTCTCGCAGTGAACCACAGTGATCTTGTTCGGCCATGGAGGAGATACAGAGAGACAGGAACTGTCGGTGACATGCCTCGCTCAGGCCGCCCAAGGGATACTACTGCAATGGATGACCGCTGCCTACGGATTATGGCTTAGTGGAACTCTGACAGCAACACCACCGTGTTGAATGATGCTTTCCGTGCAGCCACAGGACATCGTGTTACGACTCAAACTCTGCGCAATACGCGCAACTTTACTAAGGACGTCCACGGCGAGGTCCATCTGGGTGCAACCACAAAACCATGCAGCGCGTTTCAGATGGGGCCCAACAATGCCGAATGCTCTGCTGAGGATTGGCATCACCGATGAGTGTCGCATATGCTTTCAACCAGACAATCATCGGAGACGTGTTTGGAGGCAACACGGTCAGGCTGAACGCCTTAGACACACTGTCTAGCGCGTGCAGCAAGGTGGAGGTTCCCTGCTGTTTCGAGGTGGAATTATGTGGGGCCGAAATACACCGCTGGGGCCATGGAAGGCGCCGTAACGGCTGTACGATACGTGAATGCCATCCTCCGACTGATAGTGTAACCACATCTGCAGCATAATGGTGAAGCATTCGTCTTCATGGACGACAATTCGCGCCCCCATCGTGCACATCTTGTGCCTTCAGAATAACGACATCGCTAGACTAGAGTGGCCAATATATTCTCCAGACGTGAACCCTATCGAACATGCCTGGGAGAGATTGAAAACGGCTGTTTATGGACGACGTGACCCACCAACCACACCGAGGGATCTACGCCGAATCGCCAATCTGGACCAACAATGCCTTGAACGTGTGTATATTATGCCACGACGAATATAGACATGCATCAGTGCGAGAGGACCTGCTACTGGGTATTAGAGGTACCGATGTCTACAAAAATCTGGACCACCACCTCTGTCTCGCTCTACGGTGATACAACATACAAAGTATGGTTTCCATGAGCAATAAAAAGGCGGAAATGATGTTTATGTTGATCTCTATACCAACTTTCTGTATAGGTTCCGGAACTCTCGGAACCCAGGCGATGCGAAACTTCATTTTATGTGTGTTAATACTGCTGTGTCGTGTTCTCAACTAATTCATTTATCAGTTTCGAAGCGAATAATGAGGCTATTTCTGGTACTATCTACAAACTGGAGAAGACATTTTCTTGAAATATTTAACATTTGTTACGTATGTTGTTGTTGTGGTCTTCAATCCAGAGACTGGTTTGATGGAGCTCTCAATGGTACTCTATCCTGTGCAAGGTTCTTCATCTCCCAGTACCTACTGCAACCTACATCCTTCTGGATCTGTTTACTGTATTCATCTCTTGGTCTCCCTCTACGATTTTTACCCTCCACGCTGCCTTCCAATACTAAATTGGTGGTCCGTTGATGCCTCAGAACATGTTACCAACCGATCCCTTCCTATAGTCAAGTTGTGCCACAAACTCCACCCCAATTCTGTTCAATACCTCCTCATTAGTTAAGTTATCTACCCATCTACTATACTCGATGTTAACAAATTTCTCTTCTTCAGAAACGCTTTCCTTGGCATTGCCAGTCTACATTTTATATTCTCTCTACTTTGACCATCATCAGTTATTTTGCTCCCCAAATAGCAAAACTCATAAGCGTCTCATTTCCTAATCTAATTCCCGCAGCATCACCCGATTTAATTCGACTACAGTCCATTATCCTAGTTTTTCTTTTGTTGATGTTTATCTGATATTTTCCTTTCAAGACACTGTCCATTACATTCAACTGCTCTTCCAAGTCCTTTGCCGTCTCTGACAGAATTACAATGTCATCGGCGAACCTCATCGTTTTTATTTCTTTGCCATGGACTTTAATACAGACTCCGAATTTTTCTTTTGTTCCTTTTAGTGCTTGTTCAATATACAGATTGAATAACATCGGGGGCAGGCTACAACCCTGTCTCACTCCCTTCCCAACCACTGCTTCCCTTTCATGCCCCTCGACCCTTGTAACTGCAATCCATCTGGTTTCTGTACAAATTGTAAATAGCCTTTCGCTACCTACATTTTACCCCTGCCACCTTCAGAATTTGAAAGAGAGTATTCCAGTCAACATTGTCAAAAGCTTTCTCTAAGTCTACAAATGCTAGAAACGTAGGTTTGCCTTTCCTTATTCTATCTTCTAAGATAAGTCGTAGCGTCAGTATTGCCTCACGTGTTCCAATATTTCTAAGAAATCAAAACTGATCTTCCCCGTGGCCGGCTTCTACTAGTTTTTCTATTCGTCTGTAAAGAATTCGCTTTAGTATATTGCAGCCGTGACTTATTAAACTGACAGTTCGGTGGTTTTCGCATCCGTCAGCACCTGCTTTCTTTGGGATTAGAATTATTATATTCTTCTTCAAGTCTGAGGGTTTTTCGACTGTCTCATACATCTTGCTCATCAGATGGTAGAGTTCTGTCAGGACTGGCTCTCTCATGGCTGTCAGTAGTTCTAATGGAATGTTGTCTACTCCCAGGGTCTTGTTTCGACTTAAGTCTTCCAGTGCTCTGTCAAACTCTTCACGCAATATCATATCTCCTATTTCATCGTCACCTACATTCTCTTCCATTTCTATAATATTGTCCACAAGAACATCGCCCATGCATAGACCCTCTATATACTCCTTCCACCCTTCTGCTTTCCCTTCTTTGCTTAGAACTGGGATTCCATCTGAGCTCTTGATATTCGTGCAAGTGGTTCTCTTTTCTCCAAAGGTCTCTTTAATTTTCCTGTAGGCAGTATCTATCTTAACCCAAGTGATATGCACCTCTGCATCCTTACATTTGTCCTCTAGCCATCCCTGCTTAGCCATTTTGCGCTTTCTGTCGATCTCATTTTTGAGACGTTTGTATTCATTTTTGCCCGCTTCATTTACTGCATTTCAATATTTTCTCCTTCCATCAATTAAGTTCAATATCTCTTCTGTTACCAAGTATTTCTATTAGCCCTCGACTTTTTACCTAATTAATCCTCTGCTACCTTCATTATTTCATCTCTCAAACCTACCCATTTTTCTTCTACTGTATTTCTTCCCCCCATTCTTCTCAGTCGTTCCCTAATGCTCTCCCTGAAGATCCCTACAACCTCTGGTTCTTTCAGTTTATCCAGGTCTTTTGATGTCGCCCTTTATCATTAGCGATGTGGACTATGAGACGAATCTGTAACTTCCATCGGATTAATGCTACTAATTGAGAAAACGTAATTATGGATAACTTATATATATAGTATTAAAGTCTCACAAAGATATGATAATAGTAATGTCCTGAAAATAATTTAACTTATATAAATATTATTAAAGTCTCACAGAGATATGATAATAGTAATGTCCTGAAAATAATTTAGTTTTGTGCCTGAAACAGAATCGAATCATTTAGTTCTTACGCCTCAGAAAATTTAATTTAACCCCCCAAGGGGTTAATTACCCTCAGGCTGAAAACCACTGCCAAAGAAACTGGTTACGAGTTGTATGGAAGCGTTAGACGTGTGACACGTTGCTCCATCTGGTTGGAAATTACCTTCTGTAAGTTCGAAGTCATTTAGCTGCTCCAAAAATGTATTGGAGATGCCCGTATAAAGTGTAGTTTCTGCTGTCGTATCAAAGAAAATGCGCCTGAGCATCCTGGAAGTGACATCAATCATCACACTTCAATATTTTCATGAAGCAGTGGTGTTTCGTGGATGATATGAGGTTTACAACAGTCCTGTAACCGCAGTTTTGTGTGCTGATGTAACACGCCAGATCGGACCAGGAGTGCATCATCATCATCATTTAAAACTGATTATGCCTTTGAGCGTTCAGTTTGGAGCATAGTCCTGCTTATAAAATTCCTCCATGATCCCCTATTCAGTGCTAACTTTGGTGCCTCTTCTGATGTTAAACCTATTATTTCAAAATCATTCTTAACCGAATCCAGGTACCTTCTCCTTGGTCTGCCCCGACTCCTCCTACCCTCTACTGCTGAACCCACGAGTCTCTTGGGTAACCTTGCTTCTCCCATGCGTGTAACATGACCCCACCATCTAAGCCTGTTTGCCCTGACTGCTACATCTATAGAGTTCATTCCTAGGTTTTCTTTGATTTCCTCTTGTGCACACCCTTCTGCCATTGTTCCCATCTACTAGTACCTGCAATCATCCTTGCTACTTTCATATCCGCAACCTCAACCTTGTTGATAAGGTAACCTGAATCCACCCATTTTTCGCTCCCATACAACAAAGTTGGTCGGAAGATTGAACGGTGCACAGATAACTCAGTCTTAGTGCTGACTTCCTTCTTACAGAAGAGAGTAGATCTTAGCTGAGTGCTCACTGCATTAGCTTTGCTACACCTCGCTTCCAGTTCTTTCACTATGTTGCCATCCTGTGAGAATATGCATCTTAAGTACTTGGAACCGTCCACCTGTTCTAACTTTGTTCCTCCTATTTGACACTCAATCCGTTTATATTTCTTTCCCACTGACATTACTTTCGTTTTGGAGATGCTAATCTTCATACCATAGCCCTTACATTTCTGATCTAGCTCTGAAGTATTACTTTGCAAACTTTCAATCGAATCTGCCGTCACAACTAAGTCATCCGCATATGCAAGACTGCTTATTTTGTGTTCACATATCTTAATCTCACCCAGCCAGTCCATTGTTTTCAACATATGATCCATAAATAATATGAACAACAGTGGCGACAGGTTGCAGCCTTGTCTTACCCCTGAAACTACTCTGAACCATGAACTCAATTTACCGTCAACTGTAACTGCTGCCTGACTATCCATGTAAAGACCTTTAATTGCTTGCAAAAGTTTGTCTCCTATTCCATAATCACGTAGAACAGACAATAACTTCCTCCTAGGAACCAGGTCATATGCCTTTTCTAGATCTATAAAACATAGATACAATTCCCTATTCCATTCGTAACACTTCTCCATTATTTGCCGTAAGCTAAAGATATTGTCCTGACAACCTCTAAGAGGCCTAAACCCACACCAGGCCGCACCTGTAAATCAAATTATGGAGAGACTGACTGGATGCTGAACAAAAGAACCTTGAGACCATCGACAGTACCGCATTCTTGTCTCATGATCTGTCTCTTGCAATGCTTGTATCATGTGCACTCCGTCAGTGCCGATTTCTCCGCAGCTCTCTAACTAGAGCCATATGGAATGCCCGTCTCCTGGCTCAGTCGAAACAGTGATTTTGAGCTCTCCAAGCCTCTTCGAACATCATCAATAAGCCCTGTACTCAGTAATGGTCTATGTTTACGACTATCACTGTTTAATACACCAGTCGTCTCCAGCTTTCTTACCAACAATAAAATTATTGCATCTGTTGGAACATTGCGTACAGTGAATTCTCTCCAGAATGCCCGTTACGTTGTAACCAATGAGTCTGTCTTTCAATACTCTTTCAGAAGACTCCGAACGAATCACTAATTTGTTCTTTATCATCATGCGGCCCAAACTACACACTCACTCTTTACAAAACGCGACCGACGAAGCTACGAACGAACTAACGCGAGCCCAACAAGCGCGGCATAATCCAGTACAAAAGAACTCATGCGCAGAAATAACAGTCAACTTGGAATGCGATTTTCACTCTACAGCCGAGTGTGCGCTGATATGAAACTTCATGGCAGATTAAAACTGTGTGCCGGACAGAGACTCGAACTCGGGACCTTTGTCTTTCGCGGGCAAGTGCTCTACCAACTTTTTTTTGTTTTTTTATTTTTTTCTCTACCATCTTTTTTTTGTTTTTATCTTTTTTTATTTTTTATTTCTTTTTTTACATTAGTTAACCCTTTTATAAAATGGAACTAAAAAAAAGAACCAAGTGCCACCGCCACTTTTCATCCTTAAAAAAAAAAAAAATCTGTTCCTCTTCAGGCGTTGGCTCCTGACTAAACCTACCCCAGAGAGCTGCCTATCTACCAGGGTAAATATAGGAAATCAAGGTTAGGGCTATCCTTACAAACAAAACAAAATCTTCTTTTTTCTGAATTTTATTTTTATTTTTATTATTGTTATGTTATTATTTTTTGTTTTTGTTTAGTTTTGTTGTGTCATTGATCAGAGGCCTTCTGCGCCCCGCTGGTAATATGTTGAGTCACGTCTTCTCGAAATTGATGCGTTCTGTTCAATTGTTCAGAAATGTTCATTGGTTCAAGCAGGAAACGTTCTTCTCTCTTGGCTTAACACATTCCAGCTGCGAGGCGGGTCGTGGAAAGCACTCCCAAGGAAGTTCGAGAAAAATTGTCTGTATTTTGGGTGACGGACAACGATATAATGACGGTCATTGAGGTATGTCCAAAAATCGAGTACAGAGTCTACAGTTTGTCCAAACAGGTAGTGAATGGCATGTCCGCGAATCCAATTCACAGCATTGGTCTTTGTCCGAGGAAAATATTCACGATCCGGAAATAATAATGAAAGGGGAGTAATCAGATCGGAAATGTCCCGCGTTACAAAAGCGACAATAAGACGAATCAAGTGCCAAACCTCCTCCGCCGGTCCGCAAACAAACCGATGTTCATCATTGTCTGGGACTCCACACGTGGAACAGAGAGGTGATTGGGCGAGGTGGATACGATGAAGGCGAGATTGGTTGATTTGCTTACCATTGACAGTTAGGTACCAGACAGATTGAACATTCGTGTCAAGGTAACGGGCGAAAACCGCGCGCCATACATGACGCCAGTCTACCTGGGGGAACTTTTGTTCAATCGGGTTAGGTGGACGACCTAATTGGAGGACACTGTATACTGCCTTTGTCTTGAGTAAAAGCTGTCTTGGTAAGGTGAGGCGTAGATAACTGAGTTCAAGAAAGAAGTATCGTATATAATGTAACTGGACCGGAACGTCCGAGATCATCACTGGGGCTGACAGTGAGACCGGCGTATATGCCGTCAGGAGGAGACCAGTGAGGCTCGTTGGGCATCGTGTCCATACCGTCATCTGGGAGCTGACAAATAGGGCGCGAGCTCTATCCGGCACGTGAAACAGACCTATCCCACCTCGTACACGGGGAAGAGTAAGGGTTGCATAGTTAACTTTGAATAACAGCCCAGAGCTGACGAAAGATGCCATCGCTGCCAACATGCGACGTGCCACAGTAAGCGGGAAAGGTAGAACTTGTGCTACATGGGGAACTCGGGATGCGATATATATATTGACATATCGAGCTCGTTGGAGAAATCTAGGGATCGAAGGCGATGGTCCATAAGACCCGCTCTGATCATTAAAAGGAGGCGTCTGCAGTTGATGGCGGCTGAACGCCGGAGATCAGATGAAAAGTCTATTCCTAAACAGCGAATGGTATCAACGGTGGTGAGAGGTGTAATACACTCCACAGGGAGTCCCGTGCCAATGAACATAACTTGTGACTTAAGTACGTTTAAAGAGCTACCCGACGCCTCACCATAAGTCGCTACCCACGTCAAAACAGCTCGAACCTCGTCGGCATTACGTAAACAGATGACTACATCGTCAGCATAGGCCGTGCAACAGAATCGGTATCGATCTATGGACAACCCTACCAAACGTTGTCTGAGCCCACATAGCAAGGATTCCAAGGAAAAGGCGTACAAAATCGCTGATAGAGGGCAACCTTGACGTACGGATCGACCTATTTTTATCGGAGGAGTGAGTCTGCCATTGTACATAATCCTGGAAGAGGCACCCCGCAGAAGGCGCATCACTACCGTGATAACGGCGACTGGGAAACCCATATGGTGGAGAACGGCCGTAAGGAACGAATGGTCAACCCTATCAAAAGCTTGACTAAAGTACAAAGACGCAAGTGCCCCAGAGAGGCGTTGTGCCTGGGTAACGGCGATCATATCCCTGTAGCGGCATAAAGCCGTGCGGATATTATTATCCCCTCCCAAAGATGCTTGGTCTGGCGACACAACATATCGGGCAACGGTTTTAAGTCGTGCCGCCAAAAGGCGAGTGAAGATTTTCATATCACTGTTAAGGAGGGTGAGGGGCCGATAATCACTGATATTGTTGCCACCATGCGGTTTATGTACAGGAATAATAATTCCTTCCATGAAAGAGTCCGGCACAGGTACTTCCGGAGACATCAGTTCCCGAAATATGGAGGTGAAGGTGGACTCTAACAAATAACGGAAGGTGCGATAAAATTCGAGGGGAAGACCGTCGGGTCCTGGGGAGCGATTGATGGTTCCTGCTCGGATCGCATCGCGGACTTCATCATCAGTCACCTCTGACACCAAGTCAATCGCCGCATCTCCTGGGAGACCACCGAAGTTGAGCTGTGAGACTTCCTCGATCAACTCTGGGGAATGTGGAATTGCGGCGTAGAGCTGCTGGTAGTGGGCGTGAAGCACATTCCCTATTGCAGATTGGGTTACGTAGCGACGCCCATCTTGGTCTGTTAGGATAGGAATAAATTTTCGGCGACGATGTTGGCGTTCTTGGATGATATGATACATAGATGGATGTTCATGAGGCATGCGATCAGCAGTACGAGATCGTACTATCTCTCCTTCCAAATGCCTTCGCATGAGATTGGAGATTTGGGCCTTAGCATGGTTTATCCTTGTATGACGCTCAGGGGAGGCTGGCATCGTGGAGCATTCGCGTAGGATCCTGTAGTAAAAGTCCATAGTGCTCTTCCTCCAGGCGACAACATCTTTGCCATATCGGATCAAAGTTTTTCGAAGAGCAGGTTTTGCACACTGGATCCACCAGGATATGGTAGACGGATACGTGAGACGGCGTCTATTACATGTGATCCAAGTGTCTTCTATTAGAAGTCGACAGTCAGGTGAATTAAGAAGTGCCGTGTTCAGTTTCCATAAACCACGTCCGTGCCATACTGCCGGTCTTGTGAGAACAACGTCACAGAAGTAAGCCTCATGATCTGAGAAAGCAACAGGCCAGATTTCAGCCTGTCGTGTGTGTTGAATTAGGGATCGCGAGATGTAGATGCGATCCAGTCGGCTAGAGGAGTGCGCAGTGTAGTACGTAAAGCCCAAACGATCACCATGAACATGTCTCCACGTGTCGACAAATTGTAGCCGCGTCACGACTGTTTCCAGAGCTGCGCATGGTGAGTGACGCGGCAATTGATCCTGAGGTCGCTGGGTGCAGTTGAAGTCTCCACCCATGACCCAGTCATCGTGTGGTCCCATAAAAAGGGGTGTAACTTCATCTGCAAAGAAGGCATTGCGTTCACGACGGTAGCTGGAGCCCGACGGCGCATAAATGTTGACGATGCGTACACCAAAGAGAGTAAGGGCCATACCTCTGCCGTTGGGGAGGTATAGGACATCTTCGGCAGGAAGACCTTCTCGTAAGATGATGGCAACACCACTACCGGTGTCCGAAGCGGGAGAAAGATGCGCCGTGAAGCCATGTGGTGGTGAAAAATCGGCGACATGCACTTCCTGAAAAAGCGCAATATCAATGTCCGCATCATAAATCATATCGCGGAGCAGCGCTAGTTTGTGGGGCGCACGAATGGTCGCGAGGTTAATCGTTGCGACACGATAATGCTGGTGTTGGAGTCCCACAGGCACAGGTGGGGCTGCTTCTTCAGGAGCGAGAGGTCGTCGATCTTGCCGGTCCGCTGAGGAGGTTGCTATTGTGGAGAGTTTGCGGGCGCGGGCGCAACCGATGGGGGCGCCCCATCATCAGCACCGTCCACCCCAGTCCCTTCGATCTCCACGTCGTCTGCCCAGGAGACTGATACTGCGGTAGGGTACCGACTGTGTACATCATCCATGTGGAGAGGAGACGTATTTTTCGGCTCAGCATATAGACTTTCTTCAACGTCGACTTGTGGGGGCGACGGCGCCAGTAAGGAGGGGTGGTCGTTGCCAGTGGTCGCCTGTGGCGGGTCGTTCGCATCAGACGTTTGGACATCATAGAGAGGTTTGTCATCCATCTTCGGTTCTGCATCTCTGGCATCCATCCGGAGAATGGATTCATCAGGGGGTGTACGGCTACGTTTCTTTCTCTTTCGTGTCGACCCTTGTTTTCGAACAGGTCGTTCCGAGTCTGATTGCGGGTGGCCTTCGTCTGACTCCGGACCAGTCTGAAGGAAAGCAGAAGTAGGTACCACTCCCGGATCAACGTCCATCTCAGCAGCATTTTCAGTCACAGTGCTGCGATGATGTGGAAGGTCAGGATCTGGCGTCTGTGGCACCTCAGAAGGAATCTCAGTAGCGGTTGCATCTGCCTGATCAGACGACGTCAACAGAGCAGGAAGACCCTGTGTAGAGGTGCTACCTTCCTGGGCAGCCTTGGCATATGTGACCGGGATCTGAGTGATCACCGCTGGGGACGCTTCCTCGCCGATCGGCGTTTGGATCAGGCGGCGTCGCATGCAGGCGGATCTGACGTGGCCTTCTTGTCCACAACCCGCACATGTTCGGGGTTGGCCGTCGTACATGACAATGGCTCGCACACCGCCAATTGTCAGGTATGATGGTATATGTTTTTTCAGTTCAATTTTTACCTGACGCACACCATTAAGGACATGGTAGGTCGTGAAGGTTTGCCATTTTTCCTCTACGTAACCGATGACGTTACCGTATGGTTGTAACGCAGAGACAACTGCGTCCTTCGGCACTTCAAATGGTAGTTCAAACACCCTAATCGTGCGTTGACCGTACTCTGCGAGTTCAAGTGTTACTGCTCCGACGTGACCATCAGAGTATTTGAACTTAAGTCCATTGGTACGGCGGCGAATAACATCTTCACACACCTCGGTGTTTGTCAGTTTAATATGAACGACACTACTCGTGATCGAAAAATGGATTCCGATAACGTGGTTAGGATCTAAACGAACTTCTTCACGTAGGAACGTTTCAACTTCATGTGCACGAGGTCGCGCATGTTCAGCTGGGAAGGAAACTTTAAGGGTCGCACGGCGGTAAGCGCTCGACATGTTGCTCGCGGTGGACGGACACAAGCCTTAAAGCTACAACGCGGAAGTAAACAAACCTGCAGCGGAGCACGGGGCCGGCGCGCGGGGCCGTCCGCACGCTGTCACGGCTGAGAGCCGACTGAACCAACTGAGCTACCCAAGCACGACTCACGCCCCGTCCTCACAGCTTTAGTTCTGCCAGTCCCTCGTCTCCTACCTTCCAAAATTTACAGAAGCTCTCCTGGGAGGTTCGCAAAAGGCAAAGGTCCCGAGTTCGAGTCTCGGTCCGGCACACACTTTTAATCTGCCAGGAAGTTTCAACAGTCAACTTGTCAATAACGGGCGGTAGATATGGGTAGGAATGGCGGTTGTCGCAGAAACTACCGGTTTTCGGTAACACTGGTTCTTTACGTCTCCAGTTTAACCTACGCGTTAAGCCCGTCAAAATATCTGGTTTCTGAAATAACCGATTTTTCGGTTTTTTATTGCAGTTACTTCCAATAATAGACATACGCTCCGAACAAAAATGAAAAAATTGTAATGAAGGTGAAGGAGTAGAACATCTCGATCAATATGGTGTTGAGGCTGCGGCAGAAATCGGCCTCACGTTCTCCAGCAAAGATTGGGAAGATGAATGGGGTGGGTGTGGTGACAGTGAGGTCCAAAGGTCACAAGTTGACTACTTCCCCAAGCTGATCTCTCTCCTCCCACTTTCACAGACCTCACAATTCCACGGTACTTCAGTTCAAACGAAGAACTGACAGCCGGAGGTGGCAACTACACTAATGTCCACTAAAACTGCTACACCAAGAAGAAATGCAGATGATAAACGGGTATTCATTGGACAAATATATTATACTAGACCTGACGTGTGATAACATTTACACGCAATTTGGGTGCATAGATCTTGAGAAATCAGTACCCACAACAACCACCTGTGGCCATAATAACGGCCTTTATACGCCTGGGCATTGAGTCAAACAGAGCTTGGATGGCGTGTACAGGTACAGCTGCCCATGCAGCTTCAACACGATACCAAAGTTCATCAAGAGTAGTGACTGTCGTATTGTGACGAGCCAGTTGCTCGGCCACCATTGACCAGACGTTTCCAATTGGTGAGAGATCTGGAGAATGTGCTGGCCAGGGCAGCAGTCGAACATTTTGTGTATCCAGAAACGCCCGTATAGGACCTGCAACATGCGGTCGTGTAACATCCTGCTGAAATGTAGGGTTTCGCAGGGATCGAATGGAGGGTAGAGCCACGGGTCGTAACACATCTGAAATGTAACCTCCACTGATCAATGTGCCGTCAATGTGAACAAGAGGTGACCGAGACGTGTAACAAATGGCACCACATACCGTCACGCCGGGTGATACGCCAGCATGGCGATGACGAATACACACTTCCAATGTCTATCTGTGATGCAGCGTCAAGGTTCAAAATGGCTCTGAGCACTGTGGGACTTAACATCTGAGGTCATCAGTTCGCTAGAAGCTAGAACTACTTAAGCCTAACAAACATGAGGACATGGCACACATTCATGCCCGAGGCAGGATTCGAACCTGCGACCGTAGCAATCGCGCGGTTCCAGACTGAAGAGCCTAGAGCTGCTCGGCCATTTAGGCCGGCTGCAGCGTCAAAGGTAACCGCTGCCTTGGTCTCCGAGCTGCTGGAAACGTCGTCGAACTGTTCGTGCAGATGGTTGTTGTCTTGCAAACGTCCTCACCTGTTGACTCATGGATCGAGACGTGGCTGCACGATCCGTTACAGCCATGCGGATAAGATACCTGTCATCTCGACTGCTAGTGATACGAGGCCGTTGGGATCCAGCACGGAATTCCGTATTACCCTCCTGAAGCCACCGATTCCATATTCTGCTAACAGTCATCGCATCTCGACCAACGCGAGCAGCAATGTCGCGATAAGATAAACCGCAATCGCTATAGAGTACAATCCGACCTTTATCAAAGTCGGAAACGTGATGGTACGCATTTCTCCTCCTTACACGAGGCATCACAACAACGTTTCACCCGGCAGCGCTGGTCAACTGCTATTTCTGTATGAGAAATCGGTTGGAAACTTTCCTCATGTCAGCACATTTTAGGTGTCACTACCGGCTCCACCCTTGTGTGTATGCTCTGAAAAGCTAATCGTTTGCATATCGCAGCATCTTCTTCCTGTCGGTTAAATTACGCGTCTGTAGCACGTCATCTTCGTGTTGTACCAAATTTAATGGCCAGTAGTGTACTTCTGACAATACTCCTCTCTTTTATATTGGCGGGTCCGCCTTCCCGTGTGGTCAATTCCGCTTTACCCAGGGATGTCGGGATAGATGATTAGCCAGCTCTCTCTGTGCCGGGGCTCAGGCAGGAGAAAAGAGGCCCCGATGCAGCGCAGGGTGGCGGCCGTCTGCTCACCCCTGTTTCTGGGAGCTCGTTAGACACGCCAAGATGCTGGGGTGCGCCGACTTCCCCCTCCTGACTGGGGTTCGCAGCCTATCCCAGAGTGGGCTCCGCCTGCGCCTGTTCTTCGTCGCCGTCTCGTTAGGGGCGGCTCTCCAGATGTGTCTGGCAGTCCCTGTAGCAGCCCTCAGCACGCCTGTCTCTGCTTATCTCTCTGTCCCTGTCTACCGTTGTGTAGTACCACAGGGCTTCATCTGAGGTCCAGCTTTACTGTCCACTTCTATCCTACCCAAATCAATTCAGCTGTAACTCCTTTCCCCAATAAGTTGAAGCTAAATTATTATGACTGAATAATATCTACGACGGCCATTTGAAAAATTCTCGGAACAAAATAGAAAAAAATTACATCACTGAAACTGTTTTTCTTTTCCAATGTAGTCTCCTTATGTACTAATGCACTTGGTCCAGCGAAGTTCCAGGGCCTTGACCCCATCTCGATAATGAGTTTCCTCCAGGCTTGCAAAATTGGCCATTAAAATTGCTACACCACGAAGATGACGTGCTACAGACGCGAAATTTAACTGACAAGACGAAGATGCTGTGATATGCAAATGATTAGCTTTTCAGAGCATTCACACAAGTTTCGCGCCGGTGGCGACACCTACAACGTGTTGATATGAGGAAAGTTTCCAACCGATTTCTCAAACACAAACAGCAGCTGACCGGCGTTGCCTGGTGAAACGTTGTTGTGATGCCCTCGTGTAAGGAGGAGAAATGCGTACCATCACGTTTCCGACTTTGATAAAGGTCGGATTGTAGCCTATCGCGATTGCGGTTTATCGTTTCGCGACAATGCTCCTCGCGTTGGTCGAGATCCAATGACTGTTAGCAGAATATGAAATCGGTGGGTTCAGGAGGGTAATACGGAACGCTGTGCTCGATCCCAACGGCCTCGTATCACTAGCAGTCGAGGTGACAGGCATCTTATCCGCATGGCTGTAACGGATCGTGCAGCCACGTCTTGATCACTGAGTCGACAGAGGAACGTTTGCAAGACGACAACCATCTGCACGAACAGTTCGACGACGTTTGAAGCAGCATGGAATATCACCTTGGAGACCATGGCTGCAGTTACCCTTGACGCTGCATCACAGACAGGAGCGCCTGCGATGGCGTACTCATCGACGAACCTGGGTGCACGAACGGCAAAACGTCACTTTTTCGGATGACTCCAGGTTCTGTTTACAGCATCACGATGGTCGCATCGCGTTGAATGCATATTGGTAGCGTGTATTCGTCATCGCCATACTGGCGTATCACCCGGCGTGATAGTATGGGGTGCCATTGGTTACACGTCTCGTTCACCTCTTGTTCGCATTGACGGTACTTTGAACAGTGGACGTTAGATTTAAGATGTGTTACGACCCATGGCTCTACCCTTCATTCGATCCCTCGGAAACCCTACATTTCAGCAGGATAATGCACGACCGCATGTTGCAGGTCCTGTACGGGCCTTTCTGGATACAGAAAATGTTCGACTGCTGTCCTGGCCGGCACATCCTTCAGATCTCTCATCAATTGAAAATATCTGGTCAATGGTGGCCGAGCAACTGGCTTGTCACAATACGCCAGTCACTGCTCTTGATGAAATGTGGTGTCGTGTTGAAACTTCATGGGCAGCTGTACCTGTACACGCCATCCAAGCTCTGTTTGACTCAATGCCTAGGCGTATGAAGGCCGTTATTACGGCCTGAGGTGGTTGTTCTGGGTACTGGTTTCTCAGGATCTATGCACCCAAACTGCATGAAAATGTAATCACATGTCAGTTATAGTATAATATATTTGTCCAATGAATACCCGTTTATCATCTGCATTTCTTCTTGGTGTAGCAATTTTAATGGCCAGTAGTGTACATACAAACGAGTGGGATTCTGAAAAGTAGTGCTTCCGAATATTTTATGATGAGACTCATGAAGCCTCTTAATTAGAACAAACTTTATTGACAGTTTGACATTTTTATACTTCATGTCTATTTATTTTTCACCATAGGCACCCTGCCGACTAACATATTTCTGCCAACGAGAGATTAGTTTGAAACTTCCTAGCAGATTAAAACTGTGTGCCAGACTCGGTTCTGCAAGGTTCTCAAAAGAGCTTCTGGAAGGTTTGAGACGAGGTATTGGCAAAATTGCGGCTGTGAGGACGGGTCGTGATTCGTGCTTGGGTAGCTCAGTTGGTAGAGTACTTGACCGTGAAACGCAAAGGTCCCGAGTTCGAGTCTCGGTCCGGCTCACAGTTTTAATCTGCTAGGAAGTTTCATATCAGCACACACTCCGCTGCAGAGTGAAAATCCCATTCAAGATTCAAACGAGTTTGAACGTTCTGTTGCAGTCGGGGCACGCGCGATGGGACACAGCATCTCCGAGGAAGCGATGAAGTGGGGATTTTCCCGTACGACCGTTTCACGAGTACCGTGAATATCAGGAATCCGGTAAAACATCAAATCTCCGACATCGCTGCGGCCGGGAAAAGATCCTTCAAGTACGGGACCAAGAGAATCGTTCAACGTGACAGAAGTGCAACCCTTCAAATTGTTGCACACTTCAATGCTGGGCTATCAAAAAGTGTCAGCATGGGAACCATTCAACGAAACATAATCGAATTGAGCTTTCGGAGCCGAAGGCCCACACGTGTACCATTGATGACTGCACGACACAAAGCTTTACGCCTCTCTTGGGCTCGTCAATACCGACAGTGGATTGTTGATTACTGGAAACATGTTGCCTGGTAGGACGGGCCTCGTTTCAAATTGTATCGAGCGGATGGACGGGTATTGAGACAACTTCATGAATCCATGGACCTTGCAAGTCAGAGGGGACTGTTCAAGCTGGTGGAGGCTCTGTAATGGTGTGGGGCGTGTGCAGATGGAGTGATATGGGACCCCTGATACGTCTGGATACGACTCTGACAGGTGACACGTATGTGAGTACCCTGTCTGATCATCTGCATTCCGATGGACTTGGGCAATTCCAGGAGGACGCTGCGACACTCTACACGTGCAGAATTGCTGCAGAGTGGCTCCAGAAACACTTTTCTGAGTTTTAACATTTCCGCTACCCACCAAACTGCCCAGACTTTAACATTATTGAGAGTGTCTGGGATGCCTTGCAATATGTTGTTCAGAAGAGATCTTCACCATCTCGTACTCTTGCGGATTTACGGACAGCCCTGCTACATTCGTGGTGTCACTTCCCTCCAGCACTATTTCAGACTTTAGTAGAGTCTATGCTTCATGTTGCGGCACTTCTGTGTGCTAGCGAGAGCCTTACTGGACATTACACAGGTATACCAGTTTCTTTGGCTCTTCAATGTAATACAATGATGTCTAAAATTAAAGCAACAAATGGAAATGTTGTAAAATTGCGTTTATTTCGCCACAAAACAGTGTATACATGTGGCAGTAAAGGAGAAACAATGTAAAGAACACAGAACGTAATCAATTGAAGCATTCATAACAACAGACAAAAATTTTCTTAGTTTTCTCCATCTTGTTGTTGTTGTTGTTGTTGTGGTCTTCAGTCCTGAGAATGGTTTGATGCAGCTCTCCATGCTACTCTATCCTGTGCAAGCTTCTTCATCTCCCAGTACCAACTGCAACCTATTGAATCTTTTAGTGTATTCATTTCTTGGTCTCACTCTACAAATTTTACCCTCCACGCTGTCCTCCAGTACTAAATTGGTTATCCCTTGATGCCTCAGAACATGTCCTACCAACCGATCCCTTCTTCTTGTAAAGTTGTTCCACAAACTCCTCTTCTCCCCAATTGTATTCAATACCTCCTCATTAGTAATGTGATCTACCGATCTTCAGCATTCTTCTGTAGCACCACATTTCGAAAGTTTGTATTCTTTTCTTGTCCAAACTATTTATCGTCCATGTTTCACTTCCATACATGGCTACACTCCATACAAGTACTTTCAGAAACGTCTTCCTGACACTTAAATCTATACTCGATATTAAGAAATTTCTCTTCTTCAGAAACGATTTCCTTGCCATTGCCAGTCTACATTTTATATCTTCTCTATTCGACCATCATCAGTTATTTTGCTCCCCAAATAGCAAAACTCATTTACTACTTCAAGTGTCCCATTTCCTAATCTAACTCCCTCAGCATCACCCGACTTAATTCGACTACATTCCATTATCCTCGGTTTGCTTTTGTTGATGTTCATCTTATATCCTCCTTTCAAGACACTGTTCATTCCGTTGAACTGCTCTTCCACGTCCTCTGCTGACTCTGACAGAATTACAATGTCATCGGCGAACCTCAAAGTTTTTATCTCTTCTCCATGGATTTTAATACCTACTCCGAATTTTTCTTTTGTTTCCTTTACTGCTTGCTCAATATACAGATTGAATAACATCGGGAAGAGGCTACAACCCTGTCTCACTCCTTTCCCAATCACCGCTTCCCTTTCAGGTCCTTTAACAGATTTATACAAACTGTTTAATGCGCTCAGTATAGGGTGTGACCACCTCTGGCAGCAATATAGTTCTCATAAACGACGGGGAATGCTATGAATGATGTCATCAATCTCACGCTGAGGTAACAGCGCCCGTTCCTCCTGCGGAGCTGCTCGCAACTCTTGGAGAGTGATTGGTGGATGCTGAGTTGGGTGCAATGTCTTCCAAGAAAACATCACCCACGCTTGCTCTATGAGGTTGATCATTATTGTCCATCAGTACGAAGTCTGGGCGCGCAGCATTTCGCAACAACCGCACACGAGGTCCCAATATCTCGTCACTATACCTGACAGCAATTCAACCTTGTCGATTCACCCGAACAATTTCGTGTGGTTAACATAATCCCTGCCCGTACCATTAGCGATCTTCCTCGATATCGGTCTCTTTCCAAGTGTTCGGGACCCGAAATCCAGTTCCACGTTCCATCGATATGCAAATCCGTCGAGAAGCACTCTCCAGACCAAATCGGGATTCACCTTTGAAAAGAACATTGGCTCACAATTTCACTGCCCAAGTTACATATTGACGACTCCACTCTAGAAATTCCATTTTGTGAAGGTGCGTCAGAGGTATACATATAGGAAGTCTACGACAGTAAAGGCAACTCTACCGAGATCTCCTGAACACCGTTTGCCTCGACACAACATGTCCACTGCGTGTTGCATTGTCAGAGGCCAGTTACCATGTAGTACTAAGGCGGTACTCTCATGCCCTTAACTGTCCTGTCTTTCTGATCTCAGAAATGGTTAGCCCTGCACTGGTCTTCGGGACACAGTTTCAGTCTCTATAAACTGTTGCCATATCCGGGAAACAACAGAACGAGTCACATTAAGCTGTCGGGCCACATCAGTTTGCAAACGCCACCTAGACCATGTGATCAAAGTGTCTTCTTTCTTTCTTTCACTTGCGCCTTTGTCCCGCAACGGTCGCAGGGTCGGCGTGGTTACAACGGAATTGGCAAGGTTAATTGAATGGGGTCACCAGATGCCCTTCCTGCCGCCACCCCACACCCCTCAGGACGGAATCAGTGTACCTCAGCTGTCTGCGTCTAGTGTAAACCATGAAATAGTGTGGAAGCGTTACAAACGTCTGCATGTCGTGAAACTGAGGCGGGATGTGGGGACCAGTCCGGTATTCACCTAGCGGGATGTGGAAAACCGCCTAAAAACCACATCCAGGCTGGCCGCCACACCAGCCCACGTCGTTAATCCGCCGAACGGATTCGATCTGGGGGACCGCGCCTACCCGAGTCCAGGAAGCAGCGCATTAGCGCTCTCGGATAACCTGGCGTGTACTATGTGATCAAAGTGTAACATCACAATAGGTGTCATTACATGATTAAAGAAATGAGTGATGCAACTAATTAACTCAGCTCCAAACACCGCATGCCTGTAGAAGCAATATGGGTCTACACATTTCTTTTTTCATTCTTATGCGCACGTCCTGTGTCCTGATTTCCATTTCTCACCCTTCCTGAAAGTGTGTGGTCCAGTGTGAATGATTTGAATGCAGTAGCAGACGAAGCAGAGAAGTGGTGGGTTTCTTAATCTTCTACTAATCTAAACGGTGCCTGTGGATGGCAGAGAGCAGGAATAGCACGGCTTGGCCACAGATGAGTAACGCAAAACGTTTTCCTAGTGTAGGTTGATCATGGGCCTCCCCCACCACCTGGGGTGGTTCGGAGAGAGCTCCGCGCGATGGTTACAGGTGTTGTTCTGAAGACAGGTAAGCGACCGGAAGTTCCCTCACAACGTCTATGTCGAAAAAGGGACAAAAGGTATTTGAATCTGTTAATAATAATTTGTTTGTTGTTGTTGTGGTCTTCAGTCCTGAGACTGATTTGATGCAGCTCTCCATGCAAAGATTTGTTAATCACAACAATTTCTTCTCCTAGCCATTTTTTTTGGTTCGGACAAAGCATTCGTGGTACATTTATATACGATCCTTTGGCTTTCTCATACGAGAATAACAAACTATGTTGGCCCTAATCTGTAGAGTCCTGTGGGGTGCGAAAATCTGGGGAGCACATGGTCACTGTTCAAGTTTGTGACACAGACATTCACATGCACTATTTCGCACAGCATTTATTAATGCATGGAGAGCTGCATCAAACCAGTCTCAGGACTGAAGACCATAACAAAAGCAACAACAACAACAACAATCAGTGTCATAAGAGTGTGATTTCCGTTAGGCGCCACCACGCGGTCTACAGATTTAAAGCGCAGCCCAAGTCTTAAACGTTACTGTCTGCCATTTTATTTTATTTGTGAGGGACATTTTAAATTATCATTAAAACTGTACCGAGCGTACATTCGGCAAGATGAATCGGTTTGATTCCAAGCGCTTAACGCAAAGATATGCAGCCACCAAAATCCTGCTCGATGCTAGCCACGAGGTGCATACAATTCTTGCCACTAATAAATTCTGTGCGAATTAGTGCATGTGAATGTCTGTGTTACAAACTTGAACAGTGACCACGTGCTCCCCAGGTTTTCCCTACCCACAGGGCTCTACATATTAAGGCCAACGTGGCTTGTTATTCTTGTATGAGAAAACCATAGGATCGTATATAAATGTACCAGGAATGTTTTGTCCATCTATTAAATACAAAAAGATTACTGTTAACATCCGAAATATTAGTCAAAAAAATAAATATTTTATCATTTGAAGCATTGACGATTACTCTCATAATATCGTAAGTGCTTGGCTGAAGTGTAGTTAACGGTACGTAGCTTCCTCTGACTGCCCCATAGAATACCACTGCGTTATCCGTTGCGACCTTAATAAATTAATTCAATGATGGAATTGTTCCTAAATTTAGATGGGCCTAAATCTATTTCAAATAACGGACAAAACTATTCAGAGAAGGTCACGTCGCCAAAGAAAAATGAGAGCGAATTTGGACAGGATATGCCACTATAGCAGGCTGGAACAAAAGAAATAATAATAATACTCAAAAGAAGCTCCTGCTAGTGAAAGTAAGTAGAATCCCATAGGCAGTCACTCAATGAATAGTAAGATGCCAGTGGTGAGTTACATCCGGACAGCCCCAAAAACAAACGTTTTTCATATTAGGTGCATTGTACTGCCACCTACTGTCACGTATTCCATATCAGCGACCTCAGTAATCGTTAGACAGCGTGAGAGAGCAGAATGGTGCGCTCCGCGGAACTCACGGACTTCAACATGGTCAGGTGATTGGGTGTCACTTGTGTCATACATCTGTAGGCGAGTTTTCCGCACTCATAAACATCCCAAGGTCCACTGTTTCAGATATGGTAGTGAAGTGGAAACGTGAAGGGACACGTACAGCACAAAAGCGTACAGGCCGACCTCGTCTGTTGACTGACAGAGACCGCCAACAGTTGAAGAGGGACGTAATGTGTAATAGGCAGACATCTATCCAGACCATGACACAGGAATTCCAAACTGCGTCAGGATCCACTGCAAGTACTTTGACAGTTAGGCGGGAGGTGACAAAACTTGGATTTCATGGTCGAGCAGCTGCTCATGAGCCACACATCACGCCGGTAAATGCCAAACGACGTCTCGCTTGGTGTAAGGAGCGTACACATTGAGCGATCAAACACTGGAAAATGTTGTGTGGAGTGACGAATCACCATACGCAATGTGGCGATCCGATAGTAGGGTATAGATGTGGCGAATGCACAGTGAACATCATCTGGCAGCGTGTGTAGTGCCAACAGCAAAATTCGGAGGCGGCGGTGTTATAGTGTGGTCGTGTTTTTCATGGAGGGGGCTTGCTCCCCTTGTTATTTTGCGTGGCACTATCACAGCACAGGCCTACATTGATGTTTTTAAGCAGCTTCTTGCTTCCCACTGTTGAAGAGCTATTGGGGGATGGCGATTGCATCTTTCAACACAATCGAGCACCAGTTCATAATGCACAGCCTGTGGAGGAGTGGTTACACGCCAATAACATCCCTGTAATGGACTGGGATGCTCAGAGTCCTGACCTGAATCCTATAGAACACCTTTGGGATGTTTTGGAACGCCGACTTCGTGTCAGGCCTCACCGACCGACATCGATACCTCACCTCAGTGTAGCACTCCGTGGCGACAGGGCTGCCATTCCAAAGGAAACCTTCGAGTGCCTGATTGTACGTATGCTCAAGGCTAGGAGTGGGCCAACACCATATTGAATTCCAGCATTACCAATTAAGGGCGCCACGAACTTGTAAGTCATTTTCAGCCAGTTGTCCGGATACTTTTGATCACGTAGTGTAGTTTGACAGGTGGCCTGACGTCCTCGTTGGCTTGGTTGTCCGTTGACCGGAATGCCGCCTTCCATACAGAACACGATCGTACGGACATGTCGACAGTTTGTGTGGTTATATCGTGAATGAGACATAGAACGCGTATATATCGCATCGTTGCTTTAATTTTGGACACCAGGGTCCATATGGGCTAGATCGATTGATCAGATTTATACACTATGGTGTATGTCGTCAGGTCAATTAGAAAATACATCTACATCCGTACTCTGCAAGCCACCTGACGGTGTGTGGCGGAGGGTACCTTGAGTACCTCTATCTGTTCTCCCTTCTATTCCAGTCTCTTATTGTTCGTGGAAAGAAGGATTGTCGGTATGCCTCTGTGTGGGCTCTGATTTTATCCTCATGGCCTCTTCGCGAGATATACGTAGGAGGGACCAACATACTTGTTTCAAAAGGCTCTGACCACTATGCGACTTAACTTCTGAGGTCATCAGTCGCCTAGAACTTAGAACTACTTAAACCTAAATAACCTAAGGACATCAAACACATCCATGCCGGAGGCAGGATTCGAACCTGCGACCGTAGCGGTCGCTCGGCTCCTGACTGCAGCGCCTAGAACCGCACGGCCACTCCGGCCGGCAGGACCAATATACTGCTTGACTCCTCGAAACTTCAACAAAAGCCCGTACCGAGCTACTGAGCGTCTCTCTTGCAGAGTCTTCCACTGGAGTTTATCTATCATCTCCGTAACGCTTTCGCGATTGCTAAATGATCCTGTAACGAAGCGCGCTGCTCTCCGTGAGATCTTCTCTGTCTCTTCTATCAACCCTATTTGGTACGGATCCCACACCGGTGAGCAGTATTCAAGCAGTGGGTGAACAATCGTACTGTATCCTACTTCCTTTGTTTTCGGATTGTATTTCCTTTCGATTCTTCCAATGAATCTCAGTCTGGCATCTGCTTAACAGACGATCAGCTTTATATGATCATTCCATTTTAAATCACTCCTAATGCCTACTCCCAGATAATTTATGGAATTAACTACTTCCAGTTGCTGACCTGCTATATTGTAGCTAAATGATAAAGGATCTTTCTTTCTATGTATTCGCAGCATATTACACGTGTCTACATTGAGATTCAATTGCCATTCCCTGCACCATGCGTCAATTCGCTGCAGATCCTCCTGCATTTCAGTACAATTTTCCATTGTTACAACCTCTCGATATATCACAGCATCATACGCAAAAAGGCTCAGTGAACTAACCGATGTGATCCACAATGTCATTTGTGTATATTGTGAATAGCAACGGTCCTACGACACTACTCTGCGGCACACCTGAAATCACTCTTACTTCGGAAGACTTCTCTCCATTGAGAATGATATGCTGCGTTCTGTTATCTAGGAACTCTTCAATCCAATCACATAATTGGTCTGATAGTGCATATGCTCTCACTCATTAAACGACTGTGGGGAACTGTATCGAACGCCTTGCGGAAGTCAAGAAACACGACATCTACCTGGGAACCCGTGTCTATGGTCCTCTGAGTCTCGCGGACGAATAGCCTAGAGCTGGGTTTCACACGATCGTCTTTTTCGAAACACATGCTGATTACTACAGAGTAGATTTCTAGTCTCCAAAAAAGTCATTATACTCGAACATAATACGTGTTTCAAAATTCTACAACTGAGAGATGTTTGTGGTTCATGGTTCAAATGGCTCTGAGCACTATGGGACTTAACATCTATGGCCATCAGTCCCCTAGAACTTAGAACTACTTAAACCTAACTAACCTAAGGACATCACACACATCCATGCCCGAGGCAGGATTCGAACCTGCGACCGTAGCAGTTGCACGGTTCCAGACTGCGCGCCTAGAACCGCGAGACCACCGCGGCCGGCCGTGTGGTTCTTGGTGTGGGTTACTATAGTCATGTCCTAGTTCATGAACCACGGGCAACGTATGAGTGGCCAAGTAAGTGGTCCCGACAGTCGGGATACCAGTTACTTTGGAATAAGGCTGGGCATCTCGGACATATTCTGAGCCGTGGTCACCTTTGTGCTCAGACGGCAAAGACTACCAAATTCACCGGTTAGTCCCTCAGCCGTTAGGGGTAAAACCCAATGGGACTCGGGCAAGTAAGGCTAGAAACCTGGTACTTTAAATATGGTGCTGGCAACAATCAGAGCAAAATGACTCGGACCTTTGGAGGTGACGGAGTCCCACCTCTAACTGACAAACCAGGGACTCCTAAGATACGACTTGGCTAGCAAATTGTAATGAGATGGGGAGCTATTAATATCAATGGGGGCTACTCTGGGAAGAAGGTAGAGCTGGCAGTGGCTGCAAGTAAGATGGGGCTGGACGTTTTAGCTGTTACTGACATTCGGGTAAGGGGTGAGAAAGAAGAGGAAGTGGGAGAATACAAGGTCTACTTGTCAGGAGTCAAAGCAGGAATAGCACAATGGGGTGTAGGGCTTTACATCAGGAAAGAAATTGAACCCAGCGTAGTTGCAATAAGGTGTGTAAACGAACGACTGACGTGGATAGATTTGATACTGTCTAGCAAGAAAATTAGGATTGTGTCAGTATATTCGCATTGTGAAGGGACAGATCAAGATAAGATGGACAGTTTTTATGAGGCACTCAGTGATGTAGTTGTTAGAGTAAAGGACAAAGACAGTATTCTGATCATGGGCGATTTTAACACCAGGATTGGAAATCGAACAGAAGGGTATGAAAAGCTATGTGTAAATTTGGAGAGGATATGGAGGCCAACAGGAACGGGAAACAACTCTTGGATTTCTGTGCCAGTATGGGCTTAGTAATCACAAACTCCTTTTTTAAACATAAGAACATTCACCGGTATACTTGGGAAGGCAGGGGAACCTGATCTGTCATTGACTATATAATAACAGATCAGGAACTCAGGAAGGCTGTGAGGGACACACGTGTATTCAGGGGATTCTTTGATGACACTGATCATTATTTAATCTGCAGTGAAATTGGGATTGTGAGGCCGAACGTGCAGGAGGTCAGGTCCATATGTAGGAGGATAAGAGTGGAGAAACTTCAGGATAAGGAAATCAGGCTCAAGTACATAACAGCAATCTCAGAAAGGTACCAGTTAGTTGAATGTAGTCAATTACAGTCCTTGGAAAAGGAATGGACAAGGTACAGTGACACAGTACTAGAAGTGGATAAAGAATGTCTTGACACAGTAGTGTGTAAAAGTAGGATGAAGCAAACAGCTTGGTGGAATGACACAGTCAAGGTAGCCTGTAAAAGGAAAAAGAAGGCGTATCAAAAATGGCTACATACTAGAACTCAGGTAGACAGAGAAAGTTATGTTGATAAAAGAAACAAATCCAAACAGATAACTGCAGCATCCAAGAAGAAATCTTGGGAAGACTTTGGAAACAGGTTGGAGACTATGGGTCAAGCTGCTGGAAAACCATTCTAGAGTGTAATTAGCAGTCTTCGAAAGGGAGGTAAGAAGGAAATGACAAGTATTTTGGATAGGTCACGAAAACTGCTGGTGAATCCTGTGGATGCCTTGGGCAGATGGAGGCAATATTTTGAAGAATTGCTCAATGTAGGTGAAAATACGATCAGCAATGTTTCAGATTTCGTGGTAGAATGGGATAGGAATGATGATGGAAATAGGATCACATTTGAGGAAGTGGAGAAAATGGTCAATAGATTGCAGTGCAATAAAGCAACTGGGATGGATGAAATTAAGTCGGAACTCATCAAATACAGTGGAACGTCAGGTCTTAAACAGCTACACAGGATAACTGAAATGGCCTGGGAGTCGGAACAGGTTCCATCAGACTGGACAAAAGCAGTAATCACACCTATCTTTAAACATGGAAACAGAAAAGATTGTAACAACTACAGAGGTATCTCTTTAATCAGCGTTGTGGGTAAAATCTTCTTAGGTATTGTTGAAAGGAAAGTGCGAGTATTAGTTGAGGACCAATTGGATGAAAATCAGTGTGGGTTTAGGCCTCTTAGAGGTTGTCAGGACCAGATCTTTAGCTTACGGCAAATAATGGAGAAGTGTTATGAGTGGAACAGGGAACTGTATCTATGCTTTATAGATCTAGAAAAGGCATATGACCGGGTTCCTAGGAGAAAGTTATTGTCTGTTCTACGATATTATGGAATAGGAGGCAAACTTTTGCATGCAATTAAAGGTCTGTACATGGATAGTCAGGCAGCAGTTAGAGTTGACGGTAAATTGAGTTCATGGTTCAGAGTAGTTTCAGGGGTAAGACAAGGCTGCAACCTGTCTCCACTGTTGTTCATATTATTTATGGATCATATGTTGAAAACAATAGACTGGCTGGGTGAGATTAAGATATATGAACAGAAAATAAGCAGTCTTGCATATGCGGATCACTTATGTGTGATGGCAGATTCGATTGAAAGTTTGTAAAGTAAAATTTAGAGCTAGATCAGAAATGTAAGGGCTATGGTATGAAGATAACCATCTCCAAAACGAAAGTAATGTCAGTGTGAAAGAAATATTAACGGATTGAGTGCCAAATAGGAGGAACAAAGTTAGAACAGGTGGACGGTTTCAAGTACTTAAGATGCATATTCTCACAGGTTGGAAACATAGTGAAAGAACTGGAAGCGAGGTGTAGCAAAGGTAATGCAGTGAGCGCTCAGCTACGATCTACTCTCTTCTGCAAGAAGGAAGTCAGTACCAAGACTAAGTTATCTGTGCACCGCTCAGTCTTTCGACCAACTTTGTTGTATGGGAGCGAAAGCTGGGTGGATTCAGGTTACCTTATCAACAGGGTTGAGGTTACGGATATGAAAGTAGCTAGGATGATTGCAGGTACTAGTAGATGGGAACAATGGCAGGAGGGTGTTCACAATGAGGAAATCAAAGAAAAACTGGGAATGAACTCTATAGATGTATCAGTCAGGGTGAACAGGCTTAGATGGTGGGGTCGTGTTACACGCATGGGAGAAGCAAGGTTACCCAAGAGACTCATAGGTTCAGCAGTAGAGGGTAGGAGGAGTCGGGGCAGACCAAGGAGAAGGTACCTGGATTCGGTTAAGAATGATTTTGAAGTAATAGGTTTAACATCAGAAGAGGCACCAATGTTAGCACTGAATAGGGGATCATGGAGGAATTTTATAAGAGGGTTATGCTCCAGACTGAACGCTGAAAGGCATAATCAGTCTTAAATGATGATGATGATGATGATGATGATGATGATGAGAGACGTTGGAGATATAGGTCTATAGTTCTGCACATCTGTTCGACCTCCCTTCTTGAAAACGGGGATGACCTGTGCCCTTTTCCAATCTTTTGGAACGCTACGCTCTTCTAGGGACCTACGGTACACCGCTGCAAGAAAGGGGGGCAAGTTCCTTCGCGTACTCTGTGTAAAATCGGACTGCTATCCCATCAGGTCCAGCGGCCTTTCCTCTTTTGAGTGATTTTAATTGTTTCCTTATCTCTCTGTCGTCTATTTCGATATCTACCATTTTGTCATCTATGCGACAATCTAAAGAAGGAAGTACAGTGCAGTCTTCCTCTGTGAAACAGCTTTGGGAGAAGACATTTAGTATTTCGGCCTTTAGTCTGTCACCCTCTGTGTCAGTACCATTTTGGTCACAGAGTGTCTGGACATTTTGTTTTGATCCACCTACCGCTTTGACATAAGAGCAAAATTTCTTAGGATTTTTTGCCAAGTCAGTACACAGAACTTTACTTTCGAATTCATTGAACGCCTCTCGCATAGCCCTCCTCACACTACATTTCACTTTGCGTAATTTTTGTTTGTCTGCAAGGCTTTGGCTGTGTTTATGTTTGCTGTGAAGTTCCCTTTGCGTCGGCAGCAGTTTTGTAACTCGGTTGTTGTATCACAGTGGCTCTTTTCCAACTCTTACCATCTTGCTTGATACATACTTATCTAACACATATTGTACGATGGTTTTGAACTTTGTCCACTGATCCTCAACACTATCTGCACTTGAAACAAAACTTTTGTGTTGAGCCGTCAGGTACTCTGTAATCTGCTTTTTATCACTTTTACTAAACAGAAAAATCTTCCTACCTTTTTTAATATTTCTATTTACGGCTGAAATCATCGATGCAGTAACCGCTTTATGATCACTGATTCCCTGTTCTACGTTAATCAAATAGTTCGGGTCTGTTTGTCACCAGAGGGTCTAATATGTTATCGCCACGAGTCGGTTTTCTGTGTAACTGCTGAAGGTAGTTTTCAGATAAGGCGCTTAAAAAAATTTCACTGGATTCTTTGTCCCTGCCACCCGTTATGAACCTTTGAGTCTCCCAGTCTATATCTGGCAAACTAAAATCTCCACCCAGAACTATAACATGGTGGGGAAATCTACTCTAAACATGTTCCAAATTATCCTTTAGGTGCTCAGCCACAACAACTGCTGAGCCAGGGGGCCTATAGAGACATCCAGTTACCATGTCTGAGCCTGCTTTAACAGTAACCTTCACCCAAATTATTTCAAATTTCGGATCTCCGTCAATTTCCTGGAGAACTGGAGCGTGTGAGCTGAACTAAAATGGCGTGATTGTGAGACGAAGTTTTTATGTTGGTTTTAATAAAAATGGTACCGATGTTTTAGTGGTTTAGTCGCCATTTGGAGTGGCAGCACAGTCCTCTGGTTTCGCCGTCAGGTGGGGACTCCACCTGGCTTCGAACGGAGATCTCCCTAACCGGGCTCCCGCCGTGTTCGGATGTCAACGCGCTTACGAGCGGCGTCGCAGCCACCGCCCCGGCGACGCAGATATCGACGCGCGACGCCGCGGCGCCTGTGCGAGGCGACGCCTGGCGCCGGCTTCGATCCCACCGCGTGACGTCACGGTGGCCCCATTCAACGCGTCGCCCCCTCCTCTGTCCACCTTATTTACATCTCGCTCCCCGTGGCGCTCCATTAAACAGCACTTTTTTTTGCATATCTGCTTTGTAAATGCGCCAATTGTATATCGCTTGCTGCCGTGAATATTTTCGATGCAAGACACACACACACACACACACACACACACACACACACGCACACACACACACACACACACACACACGAAACACAACGAATCCAAGTCAGTAACTGTTAGATAAATCAAAGCCGTTTATTTACCTCTGGTTTCCGCGAATCAGAATGTATTTCCCTTCGTTCTCCTTTTTTTAACTCCCAAACATTCAAAATTAATTCGTCACTGGATAGAGAAAACAATAAACAAATAAGCGCCATCAGTAATATTACGTCTGTCGATGAATGCTCCGACACGTCTTTTTCCAAAAGTTGCTTTTCCGCATGGAAGCTTACGAAAGCAAGTGAGAACGAAATGAAAAAAACAGTGAAAACCAGAGTGTAAATAACCCAAAAGACGGACGAAAAGCGTGTAACACGAAGGCACATATCATCCGCTGTCATAAGCTGTCGGGGAGAGAATATTAAAAATAATTACTTTTTGAACAAAGAGATGTATTCTTCAGACTATTTCGCAGATTTTATTTATCCGAGCCCAAAAAGAGCTCAAACACAATTCTGTTCCTCTTTTTCTGCACTTTCTGCATTTGGCCAATACTGGCCTCTCACGTTTCCCATCTTTTTCTCGGTCTGCCACGATGCATTTCCTCCTTCGGTTTACATTTCTGTAACTAATCTGCAAGTCTCTCTGGATCCAACTTTGTAGATGTTCATTCCTTTACTATTTTTTCCATCAAATTTCTCTTCCACAGTCCAGATTGGCGCTTCAGTGTATATATACATGGTGCGCCAACGTCCTAGGTCTTCTCCGCTGTCGTTTCCAGTGTGGTGCTCCTCAGGCTACCAGCAACGGTAGTTCGCTGCAGCACGGAAATCCAGGATCCTTCACGCTTTGTTCTTTGTTGTTGAAGCTATTCTCTTGTTTGTGTATTTCTATATCGTCTCTGGATAAGCAGGTGTGATACCTCTCCTCTACAGCCATAACTTCAGAGTTGGTGGATTTTACTATGTGGTCGGTCTCAGACAACGCATGCTCTGTCATGGCCGATTTGTCCACCTGCCCCAACCTGCAATGCAGCTTATGTTCTGTGATCCTGGTGTTGGTTGATCATCCAGTCATTCCAACATAAACTTTCCCCATGTGCATGGCATGCGGTTGTAAGGTGGCAGAATAAAGGAATGTCAGATTCCCACCTTACATGAGAGCTTTGTACATGGCAACGGGAAGGTGAATATGGTACCTTACTTAATTCGGTGGTAATGCGAAAATTTGCCTAGCAGTATGCAAAAAGGGATGACATTCAATCGATGGTAATTAACACACCGTTACTATAATGCATGTTTGAGCAGGACATGAAACCAGCAGCGAGAGGCGTTTCAGTTTGCAATTCAGAGGGGATGACGCAGAGGCAAGGTCGTGCTACAGGGGATACCACGGAAACCACTTAAAGGGGTGTCCCAGGTGGAAAGTCAATGGCCGCCCAGGTGACTCAGATGGGGAGAGAGAGTGCAACGGCCCATCTGAGAGAGGACAGGAAAGAAAGCTTTTAGAAAACTGCGCGTCAGAATTCCAAATGGATCACGTCTCCAGTGAGTGGTACACACATGAGAGAGACAATGTATGCATTTAGGGGTCTGGAACGGGCACAAAACGTCCGATTGGCGGAAACGCTCTAGGAAGGAGAAAAGAACCAAAGTTTCGACACAATTTAATGGTAGGGACCTTGCGATTGGCAGAGTGAGTTTCCACAAAGTAAGAGAAGCGCTCCTATTGGTCGAAAAAAACAGTGACTTGAAGAACGAAAGAACCGGGATAGGGAGACAGTTCGGCTATGAGTAAGACAAGACGGAAATTTTTGTGGGACGGCGTCAAGTGCAGGATAGAGTGCGTAACGCTCTGTACGACGCAGAAGAGTAATTTGTGCGAACACTGCGTTCACAGCGGCTGATATCCAGCTAGAAATTAGCTGTAGCATCGCTCAGCTCCAACTGTGGAGAAACGAGCCAGCCAATTAGTTAACTGTTCTTGCAAGAACTGAGAGGGCTCTATAATATGCACGCTGCTCCAACCATGCACGTGTATATAACCACATTCCAAGACTACGGATGAGTACATGTTCTCACGCATAACGAGAAACATAGGGAAAGTTTCTGCTGAAAAATTCAGCAAAGGTGTAATTAGTTTTGTAGGAATTTCAGCGGAAGAGAGCGGCCAAGCAGACGACAGCTCATCGCAACTTAAGGCAGACACCGCGTGCAGAGGTATAAACTTGTTGGTTCACCAGCTTGCGTCTACTCGAGAGACTTTGGGTAATCTTTTGCTCCATTTGTCACATAACTAACCATCCACCACAGACTTGATTGTCATCCTAAAAATAGCACCAAACTTTGAAACAGAATCGGACGATTTTCATAGTAGACCAACATCATAACGTAAGTGTAGGAACAGTTTTGTAAAGAAACTTCTACTTAAACTTTAATATTTTCATGTTAGGAAAATTTAACATTCTCAGAGTTTATACACTCCTGGAAATTGAAATAAGAACACCGTGAATTCATTGTCCCAGGAAGGGGAAACTTTATTGACACATTCCTGGAGTCAGATCCATCACATGATCACACTGACAGAACCACAGGGACATAGACACAGGCAACAGAGCATGCACAATGTCGGCACTAGTACAGTGAATATCCACCTTTCCCAGCAATGCAGGCTGCTATTCTCCCATGGAGACGATCGTAGAGATGCTGGATGTAGTCCTATGGAACGGCTTGCCATGCCATTTCCACCTGGCGCCTCAGTTGGACCAGCGTTCGTGCTGGACGTGCAGACCGCGTGAGACGACGCTTCATCCAGTCCCAAACATGCTCAATGCGGGACAGATCCGGAGATCTTGCTGAACAGGGTAGTTGACTTACACCTTCTAGAGCACGTTGGGTGGCACGGGATACATGCGGATGTGCATTGTCCTGTTGGAACAGCAAGTTCCCTTGCCGGTCTAGGAATGGTAGAACGATGGGTTCGATGACGGTTTGGATGTACCGTGCACTATTCAGTGTCCCCTCGACGATCACCAGAGGTGTACGGCCAGTGTAGGAGATCGCTCCCCACACCATGATGCCGGGTGTTGGCCCTGTGTGCCTCGGTCGTATGCAGTCCTGATTGTGGCGCTCACCTGCACGGCGCCAAACACGCATACGACCATCATTGGCACCAAGGCAGAAGCGACTCTCATCGCTGAAGACGACACGTCTCCATTCGTCCCTCCATTCACGCCTGTCGCGACACCACTGGAGGAGGGCTGCACGATGTTGGGGCGTGAGCGGAAGACGGCCTAACGGTGTGCGGGACCGTAGCCCAGCTTCATGGAGACGGTTGCGAATGGTCCTCGCCGATACCCCAGGAGCAACAGTGTCCCTAATTTGCTGGGAAGTGGCGATGCGGTCCCCTACGGCACTGCGTAGGATCCTACGGTCTTGGCGTGCATCCGTGCGTCGCTGCGGTCCGGTCCCAGGTCGACGGGCACGTGCACTTTCCGCCGACCACTGGCGACAACATCGATGTACTGCGATGGAGCTCCGTATGCCACGGCAAACTGGCTGACACTGACGGCGGCGGTGCACAAATGCTGCGCAGCTAGCGCCATTCGACGGCCAACACCGCGGTTCCTGGTGTGTCCGCTGTGCCGTGCGTGTGATCATTGCTTGTACAGCCCTCTCGCAGTGTCCGGAGCAAGTATGGTGGGTCTGACACACCGGTGTCAATGTGTTCTTTTTTCCATTTCCAGGAGTGTATTTAATTAATTTATACTTTTGATGTTGTCGAGATGCGTTATCCTGACAACTGTTTTTTGCTGTCACATTGAAAACTGTGTAAAGGCGTGTATTTTTGTGCCAATATTGCGACATTAAACATGTCATTTCAATTTGCACATTTGTCGTCAATCCTAGGATACGTAAACCCAAAATACTGCACTTTACACGGTATATTCCCGACAGTGTTGGTGTATCCGTTTTCTCCTTTGTCGATGTGAGACATCCTTTGATGATCTTTGTCGGTTTGTAAACTGTCTTTACGCCGTGTTTGCGCAATGTACTGCCGATTCTGGCCGACGCTCTGGGAATAAATGTCGTGTGACGAGGGCCTCCCGTCGGGTAGACGGTTCGCCTGGTGCAAGTCTTTCGATTTAGCGCCACTTCGGCGATTTGCGCGTCGATGGGGACGAAGTGATGATTATTAGGACAACGCAGCACCCAGTCCCTGAGCAGCAAATCTGCGACCCAGCTGGGAACCGAACCCGGGCCCTTAGGATTGACATTCTGTCGCGCTCATCACTCAGCTATCGGGGGCGAACGCTCTAGGAATGTATGGCAGACAGGCCGTTCCCGACATTTCTTTTTCCGATGTCTCACTTGGCCGAGTGTTTGGCTCTGTTACACTTCTAATATTATTTGTGGAGTACCCATTGCTACTCAGAACACTTTCCTGGCGTTGCATTTCTCGCCTGAGGTGCTGCGGCTCACATATTCGTCTTGCTTGCATTACGGGCGTATTAATCATGCCTCTTTCATGGCTCAGGTCGTGCTTTGACGGTTTGTGCAGGTATCGGTCCGTGTGCGTCGGTTTTCGATACACGCTGTGTCGCAGGTTTTCACCATCCCTTGTGACCAGCACATCTAGAAAGGTTAGCTGTCTGTCCGTTTCTACTTCCATGGTAGATTTTACGTTGGCATGGAGGCTGATCAAGTGTCTTAGGAAGTCACCGAGCCGTCCCTCACCATGGCTCCATACAACGAAGGAATCATCGATGTATTTGTACCAGCCTTAGGTTTACAAGGTGAAAAATCCAGTGCCTGTACTTCGAAATGTTCCATGATGAAGTTGGCCACCATTGGACTAACCCATGGCGACGCCTTCCAGCTGTTTGAAGAAGATGCCGTTCCACGCGAAATAGCTCGTGGTGAGACATGCACAAAAGAAATTGGTGATGTCTTGCGGCAAAATGGAATCGATGTGCTCTAGAGAGTCGATGAATGGCTCTTTCGTAAGCAAATAAACAACATCTGAACTGACCAGGATGTCGTTTGTTGCAAGTTTTAATTTCTTCTGCTTTTCAGTGAAGTTCCCTCATTCCTTTATGTATGTCCAATTCTTCCCCACTTGCGGCTGAAGCAGAGAGACTAAATCTTTTGCCAATTTATACCCGAGACAGTACTGACCCTACGGCTTCTCGTTGAAGATGGGTTAAGGAAAGACAAACCTACGCCTGTAGCATTTGTAGACTTAGAGAAAGCTTTTGATAACGTTGACTCTTTAAAATTCCAAAGGTGGCATGGGTAAAATGCAGGGAGCGAAAGGCTATTTACAGTTTGTACAGAAACTAGAAGGCAGTTATAAGAGTCAAGGGGCATGAAAGGGATGCAGTGGCTGAGAAGGAAGTGAGACAGGATTGCAGCCTATCCCCGATGTTATTCAATCTGTATATTGAGCAAGCGGTAAAGCAAACAAAAGAAACATTGGGAGTAGGAATTAAAGTCCATGAAGAAGAAATAAAATCTTTAAGGTTTGCCGATGATATTGCAATTTTGTCAGAGACAGCAGAGAACTTGGAAAAACAGTTGAACGGAATGGACAGTATCTTGAAAGGAGGATGTAAGATGAACATGAACAAAAGAAAAATGAGTATACTGGAATGTAGTCGCGTTAAATCAGGTCGTAACCTGAAGGAATTAGATTAGGAAATGAGACACACACTAGTAAATGAGTTTTGTTATTTAGTAAGCAAAATAACTCAGGATAGTCGAAGTAGGGAGGATAAAAATGTAGACTGTCAATGTCAAGAAAAGCGTTTCTGAAGAAGAGAAATTTGTTAACATCCAGTACAGATTTAAGTGTCAGGAAGTCCTTTTTGAAAGTATTTGTATGGAGTGTAGCCATGTATGGAAGTGAAACACGGAGAATAAACAGTGGCTTTCGAAATGTGGTGCTACAGAAGAATGCTGAAGATTAGATGGGTAGACCACCTAACTAATAAGGAGGTATTGAATAGAATTGGCCGGCAGCGGTGGTCTCGCGGTTCTAGGCGCGCAGTCCGGAACCGTGCGACTGCTACGGTCGCAGGTTCGAATCCGGCCTCGGGCATGGATGTGTGTGATGTCCTTAGGTTAGTTAGGTTTAAGTAGTTCTAAGTTCTAGGGGACTGATGACCACAGCAGTTGAGGCCCATAGTGCTCAGAGCCAACCAATAGAATTGGGGAGAAGAGGAGTTTGTGGCACAACTTGACTAGAAGAAGGGATCAGTTGGTAGGACATGTTCTGAGCCATCAAGGGATCACCAATTTAGTATAGGAGGGCAGCGTGGAGGGCGATAAGCACTTTAGACAAAACGAGAACAGAAGCTTTTGTGGGAGGCGCAATGGGGAGTTTCCCTTGGATGCAGTGTATATTCTTCCCAGTATTTTACCCTGAACGTTCTTTAGGCACAAGCGAATTCAACAGCCGACGTAGGAGATCTAAAGCTACGTACCTCATCTTTACAACCCAGTTGAAAAAAGGAAATGCCATAGGCACTAATATTAATCCCTGTGGAACACATCTTCCGTCTCTGGGTTCGTGTAGCACGTAATTCCCGGGAGTAATTTGGCACTTCTGGAGTCATTTCTTCATAGTCAGTGAGTTTTCTGCAGTATTACGAAATATTCTAAGAAAATCAGCCAGTGGGTCTTCCAACTTGCCGTTTTCCTCTGGCTACCACCGAAGGGTCACTGGAGCGAACCTGGGCGCTCTTTGCCGCTGGAGTGGCGGCAGAGAGACTCGCGGTCGTAAAACTGAACGTCGTCCTCTGTAGAGGGTCCTGGCAGGTCCTCGCAGGGCCAGCCGGCCCTTATCCCTCTCTCCCCCACAACTTCCTCCCCCCCCCCCCCCCCCACACCACCCCTCGCCGCGCTCACGGTCTGGTCCGCTCCCTGGACCTCCTCGACCGTCCGAAGGGCTTTTTACAGCCCCGAGAAGGATTTTACAGGCAATCTCCGCCCCTGGGGGTCCCCGAAAGCGATCACGATTTTTCCCGACGGCAGTAATGGATCTTTATAGCTGACAAGAACTGAGGTAAAAGGCGCTATAAAGCGGAAGGGAGCAGAAGAAGCGGGCAGCATCCGGCTGTTCCGTGCTGGAGGCGAGCGCTCTGTTTCCAGGATGACATCGTAATTATCACAAAGTGTGGAGCAACTCAGTTTGTGACTGTCTGTGACCATAGTGTAGCTTTCAGCAGCAGTGGAGGAAAAAACGCTTATGCCTTTATCTGTACACAGGACCTGTTCCACAATGTTTTGCTTCACCACTGGCATAACGTTTACTCCCCACCCGTAGCCCCCTCTCGCCCCTAGAGATCTTAGCTGCCTTTCCTTGGGCCCTCTGTAAGGGTTTTAAGAAAAAATTTTAATTCAGTGATGTGGAAATGCATGTTTTTCTTTTAACTTAAATTCTGAATAGATATTCCTCTGTAACAAAAATAAACTTCTGAATCTTATTCTAGTTCAGAAAGAACTAAATAAAAATGTTCTATCTATTAAACTGTGTGGCAATAATCAAAATACAGGGTGTTACAATAAGGTAAGGCCAAACTTTCAGGAAACATTCCTCACACACAAATAAAGAAAAGATGGTATGTGGACATGTGTCCGGAAACGCTTAATTTCCATGTTAGAGCTCATTTTAGTTTCGTCAGTATGTACTGTACTTCCTCGATTGACCGCCACATGTGTGGCTTCATTCCAACGTGATCAGATTGTAAATTCTCACAATCAACATGTGTGGGCTGACGAGAATCCGCACGCAATTGTGCAATCACGTCATCAACACAGATTTTCTGTGAACGTTTGGGCAGGCATTGTTGGTGATGTCTTGATTGGGTCCCATGTTATTCCACCTACGCTGAATGGAGCACGTTATCATGATTTCATACGGGATACTCTACCTGTGCTGCTAGAACATGTGCCTTTACAAGTACGACACAACATGTGGTTCATGCACGATGGAGCTCCTGCACATTTCAGTCGAAGTGTTCGTACGCTTCTCAACAACAGATTCGGTGACCGATGGATTGGTAGAGGCGGACCAATTCCATGGCCTCCACGCTCTCCTGACCTCAACCCTCTTGACTTTCATTTATGGGGGCATTTGATAGCTCTTGTCTACGCAACCCCGGTACCAAATTTAGAGACTCACCGTGCTCGTATTGTGGACGGCTGTGATACAATACGCCATTGTCCAGGGCTGCATCAGCGCATCAGGGATTCCTTGCGACGGAGGTGGATGCGTGTATCCTCGCTAACGGAGGACATTTTGAACATTTCCTGGACGTGTTTGAAGACACGCTAGTACGTACTGTTGCTGTGTGTTCCCATTCCATGAATTGAAGAGAAGAAATAAAATGAGCTCTAACATGGAAAGTAAGCGTTTCCGGACACATGTCCACATAACATCCTTTCTTTCTTCGTGTGTGAGGAATGTTTCCTGAAAGTTTCGCCGTACCTTTCTGTAACACCCTGTACATACATATGAGTGACTTTCTTTCAAAAAAAAAAAAAAAAATGGTTCAAATGGCTCTGAGCACTATGGGACTCAACTGCTGTGGTCATTAGTCCCCTAGAACTTAGAACTACTTAAACCTAACTAACCTAAGGACATCACTCACATCCTGCCCGAGGCAGGATTCGAACCTGCGACCGTAGCAGTCGCACGGTTCCGGACTGCACGCCTAGAACCGCGAGGGCACCGCGGCCGGCCGATTTTGTTTATTTTAATTTAATTTAATTTTTTTTTCACATTGTACAAACTCACCACGACCGATCACAAGGGTAACCAACGCTCAAGACTGTCACAGCGTGTGTTTAAAGCGAACCTGATTTGTGTTCTGTTCGTGGTGCCAATACTGCCGCTCTTATGCCACTGGCGCGGAATTTCAATAGATTTCACGTTTCAGATGCAGAAACAAACCTGCAAACTTTTTGTACAGGGTGGTCCACTGATCGTGACCGGGCCAAATATCTCACGCAGAAGCGAGAAACGAAAAAACTACAAAGAACGAAACTCGTCTAGCTTGAAAAGGGGAAACCAGATGGCGCTATGGTTGGATCGCTAGATGGCGCTGCCATAGGTCAAACGGATTTCAACTGCGTGTTTTTAAAATAGGAACCCCCATTTTTTACTACATATTCGTGTAGCACGTAAAGAAATATGAATGTTTTAGTTGGACCACTTTTTTCGCTCTGTGACAGACGGCGCTGTAATAGTCACAAACATATGGCTCTCAATTTTAGACGAACAGTTGGTAACAGGTAAGTTTTTTAAATTCAAACGCACAACTTGCGTACGTTTGAACATCTTATTTCGGTTGTTACAGTGTGACTCATGTACCTTTCTGAACTTATCATTTCTGAGAACGCATGCTGTTATAGCGTGATGACCTGTAAATACCACATTAATGCAATAAATGTTCAAAATGATGTCCGTCAACCTCAACGCATTTGGCAGTACGTGTAACGACATTCCTCTCAACAGCGAGTAGTTCGCCTTCCGTAATGTTCGCACATGCATTGACAATGCGCTGACGCGTGTTGTCAGGCGTTTCGGTGGATCACGACAGCAAATATCCTTCAATTTTGCCCACAGAATGAAATCCGGGGACGTCAGATCCGGTGAACGTGCGGGCCACGGTATGGTGCTTCGACGACCAATCCACCTGTCATCAAATGTGCTATTCAACCGCACGCGAGTTATGTGCCGGACATCCATCATCTTGGAAGTTCAAAAATGTTCAGACGTGTGTGAAATCTTATGGGACTTAACTGCTAAGGTCATCAGTCCCTAAGCTTACACACTACTTAACCTAAATTATCCTAAGGACAAACACACACACACATGTCCGAGGGAGGACTCGAACCTCCGCCGGGGCCAGCTGCACAGTCCATGACTACAGCGCTCGGCTAATCCCGCGGGGCATGTTGGAAGTACATAAACATTCTGTCATGCTGTGAAACATCTTGTAGTAACATCGCTAGAACATTACATAGGAAATCAGCATACATTGCACCATTTAGATTGCCATCGATAAAATAGGAGCCAATTATCCTTCCTCCCATAATGTCGCACCACACACTAACCCGCCAAGGTCGCTGATGTTCCACTTGTCGCAGCCATCGTGGATTTTCCGATGCCCAATAGAGCATATTATGCCGGTTTACGTTACCGCTGTTGGTAAATGACGCTTCGTCGCCAAACTGAACGCGTGCAAAAAATCTGTCGTCGTTCCGTAATTTCTCTTGTGGCCAGTGGCAGAACTGTACACGACGTTCAAAGTCGTCGCCATGCAATTCCTGGTGCATAGAAATATGGTACGGGTGCAATCGATGTTGATGTAGCATTCTCAACACCGACGTTTTCGAGATTCCCGATTCTCACGCAATTTGTCTGTTACTGATATGCGGATTAGCCGCGACAGCAGCTAAAACACCTACTTGGGCATCATCATTTGTTGCAGGTCGTGGTTGACGTTTCACATGTGGCTGAACACTTCCCGTTCTTTAAATAACGTAACTATCCCGCTAACGGTCGGACACTTGGATGATGTCGTCCAGGATACCGAGCAGCACACATAGCACACGCCCATTGGACATTTTGATCACAATAGCCATACATCAACACGATATCTACCTTTTCCGCAATTGGTAAACGGTCCATTTTAACACGGGTAATGTATCACGAAGCAAATACCGACCGCACTGGCACAATGTGAAACGTCCCCTTAGAAAAATTTATACAAGACTGTGCTTAAACTGAAACACAATATTTTTGGCGCAACGCAATCTGACTTCCAAAAATCCCTACGAAAGAATGGCCCTGACTAGCATTAACCTATACGTTTCACAAATCACTTACCTCACAAAAATCTTCGTTACTCAAGCTACTGCAATACAGCGAGCGCCACTACTGCCAGCTAAATAAAAGATTCAAACTACTGAAGGCACTAACTACTGATAGGCATAGTTAGCAAATGAAAGATTTTAATAGAGAACAAACAATGTATTTACCTCACTAGTCATAATATATATATAGCAGTTCATGACACCAATTCTTACAAATTTCAAAACTCTGCCATGTCTCTCGCCACGTCCACCACTGCTGGCGGCTCACCTCCAACTGCGCAACGCTACGCGCTGTTAGCATCCAGCTGCCGCTGCCCGACACTACAATGGCAGACAACAATGCAAACTAGCCACAGACTGCGCACAGCACAGCCAGTGATTTTTCATACAGAGCGCTACGTGGCGTTACCAATAAGAAAATGTGAACAGCCTACTTACAAATGTTACGTGGTACCACGTACTTATACGTTTGTGAGTATTAACGGCGCCATCTATCACCCATGCCATGGAGAGAAGTCTTCCGAAGTAAGAGTGATTTCAGGTGTGCCGCAGGGGAGTGTCGTACGACCGTTACTGTTCACAATATACGTAAATGACCTGGTGGATGACATCGGAAGTTCACTGAGGCTTTTTGCGGATGATGCTGTGGTATATCGAGAGGTTGTAACAATGGATAATTGTACTGAAATGCAGGAGGATCTGTAACGAATTGACGCATGGTGCAGGGAATGGCAATTGAATCTCAATGTAGACAAGTGTAATGTGCTGCGAATACGTAGAAAGAAAGATCCTTTATCATTTAGCTACAATATAGCAGATCAGTAACTGGAAGTAGTTAATTCCGTAAATTATCTGGAAGTAGGCATTAGGAGTGATTAAAATGGAATGACCATATAAAAAATTAATCGTCGGTAAAGCAGATGCCAGACTGAGATTCATTGGAAGAATCCTAAGGAAATGCAATCCGAAAACAGAGGAAGTAGGTTACAGTACACTTGTTCGCCCACTGCTTGAATATTGCTGACCAGTGTGGGATCTGTACCACATGGGGTTGATAGAGGAGATAGAGAAGATCCAACAGAGAGCGGCGCGCTTCGTTACAGGATCATTTGGTAATCGCGAAAGCGTTACAGAGATGATAGATAAACTCCAGTGGAAGACTCTGCAAGAGAGACGCTCAGTAGCTCGGTACGGGCTTTTGTTAAAAGTTTCGAGAACATACCTTCACCGAAGAGTCAAGTAGTATATTGGTCCCTCCTACGTATATCACGCGAAGAGACCATGAGGATAAAATCAGAGAGATTAGAGCCCACACAGATGCATACCGACAATCTTTCTTTCCACGAACAGTACGAGACTGGAATAGAGAGGAGAACCGATAGAGGTATTCAAGGTACCCTCCGCCACACACCGCCAGGTGGATTGCGGAGTAGGGATGTAGATGTAGATATCACAAAGCGAAAAAAGTGGTCCAACTAAAACATTCATATTTCTTTACTTACTACACGAATATGTAATAAAAAATGGGGATTCCTATTTTCTTAAAAAAAAAAAACGCAGTTGATATCCGTTTGACCTATGGCAGCGCAATCTAGTGGGAAAATCATAGCGCCGTCTGGTTTCCTTCTTCAAGCTTGACGAGTTTCGTTCTTTGTAGTTTTTTTCGTTTGACGCTTATTTCTTGAGATATTTGGCCCAGTCACTATGAATGGACCACCCTGTATAAAGTGGTGTGTCTCCTGCCGACATGGCTTACTATGTCTCGCGCACCAGACAGGAACGTTTCATTCTGAACGCGGTTCAGATGTGGGCGGAAGAGCCGCGCGAAAAGGCCTTCAAGGGGTCTCTCTCTCTCTCTCTCTCTCTCTCTCTCTCTCTGTCTCTCTCTCTCTCTGTTTCATTCCATTCTGAACGCGGTTCAGATGTGGGCGGAAGAGCCGCGCGAAAAGGCCTTCAAGGGGTCTCTCTCTCTCTCTCTCTCTCTCTCTCTCTCTCTCTCTCTCTCTCTCTCTCTGTTTCATTCCATTCTGAACGCGGTTCAGATGTGGGCGGAAGAGCCGCGCGAAAAGGCCTTCAAGGGGTCTCTCTCTCTCTCTCTCTCTCTGTCTCTCTCTCTCTCTCTCTCTCTCTCTCTCTCTGTTTCATTCCATTCTGAACGCGGTTCAGATGTGGGCGGAAGAGCCGCGCGAAAAGGCCTTCAAGGGGTCTCTCCCTCTCTCTCTCTCTCTCTCTCTCTCTCTCTCTCTCTCTCTCTGTTTCATTCCATTCTGAACGCGGTTCAGATGTGGGCGGAAGAGCCGCGCGAAAAAGCCTTCAAGGGGTCTCTCTCTCTCTCTCTCTCTCTCTCTCTCTCTCTCCTTGAATTGCTACAACCACCAGAGTGGAGTGCTCGAGTGCACACGCCTAGCTGAAGCATGCGAGCTGAGGCCAAAGTGTGTATCGCAGGCGTAAGCCGCTAGTCGTGTCGGGGAAGGAAACTTGGGGTGTACTGCAGCTAAACACGGGCAAAACTTGGGAGCACGTGTCGGCTGGGGGAACAATGCGGTGGGCGGAGGGCTTCTAAGTGCGCGTCGTCAGTGTCGGAAGGCAGCCCCCGCCTGAGCAGACTACAACACCTCAAAGCCTTGGAGGAGGACCTTAAGAGCCCTAACCCTTTTAGGGACACAACAGGGAACCGCCCACTGTGCTTGTGAAGCAACGTGTGGAAAGCTGCGGAGTTTAGAAACGAAGAATCGCTACTAACCTGCCCTGATCGTATCTGAAGCGTCAAATTTCCCTCCTATTCCAGGTATGATTCGACCTCTTCACAGTCACTGCTGAGTAAATGAGCAAGACGGAAAGGGGTTGCACGACAGACAATATGCACATACGAGGTCTGTTCAACAAATTACGAAACACAGCCTACAATTTTTTTTTTCCACGCTTGCCTTTTAGACTACTGGCCATTAAAATTGCTACACCAAGAAGAAATGCAGATGATCAAGGGTATTTATTGGACAAATATATCATACTAGAACTGACATGTGATTACATTTTTACACAATTTGGGTGCATAGATACTGAGAAATCAGTACCTCTCGCCGTAATAATAGCACTGATACACCTGGGCATTGAGTCAACCAGAGCTTGGATGGCGTGTACAGGCACAGCTGCCCATGCAGCTTCAACACGATACCTCAGTTCATCAAGAGTAGTGACTGGCGTATTGTGACGAGCCAGTTACTCGGCCACCGTTGACCAGACTTTTTCAATTGGTGAGAGACCTGGAGAATGTGCTGGCCAGGGCAGCAGTCGAACATTTTCTGTGTCAAGAAAGGCGCGTACAGGACCTGCAACATGCGGTCGTGCATTTTCCTGCTGAAATGTAGGGTTTCGCAGGGATCGAATGACGGGTAGAGCTGCGGGTCGTAACACATCTGAAATGTAACGTCCACTGTTCAAAGTGTCGTCAATGCGAATAAGAGGTGACCGAGACGTGTAACCAGTGGCACCTCGTACCATCACGCCGGATGATACGCCAGTATAGCGTGACGAATAAACGCTTCGAATGTGCGTTCACAGCGATGTCGCCAAACACGGATGCGACCATCATTATGCTGTAAACAGAACCTGGATTCGTCCGAAAAAATGACGTTTTGCCATTTGTGCACCCAGGTTCGTCGTTGAGTACACCATCGCAGGCACTCCTGTCTGTGATGCAGCGTCATGGGTAACCGCAGCCATGGTCTCCGAGCTGACAGTCCATGCAGCTGCAAACGTCGTCGGACTGTTGGTGCAGATGGTTGTTGTCCTGCAAACGTCCCCATCTGTTGACTCAGGGATCGAGACGTGGCTGCACGATCCGTTATAGCCATGCGGATAAGATGCCTGTCATCTCAACTGCTAGTGATACGAGGCCATTGGGATCCAGCACGGCGTTCCATATTACCGTCCTGAACCCACAGATTCCGTATTCTGCTAACAGTCATTGGATCATGACCAACACAAGCAGCAATGTGGCGATACGATAAACCGCAATCGTGATAGGCTACAATCCGTCCTTTATCAAAGTCAGAAACGCGATTGTATGCATTTCTCCTCCTTACACGAGGCATGGCAAAAACGTTTCACCAGGCGTCGCCGGTCAACTGCTGTTTGTGTATGAGAAATCTGTTGGAAACTTTCCCCATGTCAGCACGTTGTAGGTGTCGTCACCGGCGCCATCGTTGTGTGAATGCTCTGAAAAGCTAATCATTTGCATATCACAGCACCTCCTTCCTATCGGTTAAATTTCGTTTCTGTAGCACGTCATCTTCGTCGTATAGCAATTTTAATGGGCAGTAGTGTACATTACATCTTCCGATTTGCGGTTCATTCTGATTATTCCTTCGAGTGCGTCGTTTTTTGTCTGAGAGTATACAGAAAAAGAAGTACAGGCCCTAATGGGGGACGTTGCGGAACACCATATGCAATTAGTTGCTCTGTACAGAGATTCGTAAATAATTTAGACGAATATGTAGAGGTATGGCGAAATACATTTGAGGTCGCAGCGTTCTGTGTTTCTCACGACGTGTCCCATGTAGCAGCAAACGACACGTGTCCTCTATAGCACGCAGCACTGCTTGTTTATCGCAGCGGTCCCCTGAACCGTAGGCAGCCCCGCACAGCATGACTCCTTTCTCTGCGCTCTGCCTGAGCGGTAGCTTAGCACCACACCAGCCTCACCCCACAACCCACTTCCCGCAGCTCGCTGTGCATTACTAACCTCTGTTCCTCCAACTCCCCCAACTCTTCTCCCTCACCCACCGCCAAGCATTTCCATTTCCCGTCCCCCTTCCCACCACATCTCGCGTTCCTCCCACTGCGTGCGCTTCGACCTCTGTGCAGAATTGAGTCGGTGGGACAACACAGCGCAGTAGGGTGAAAGGAAGTGGAAGGGGAGAAAGAGAACAGATAACGTCTCTGAGCGGTAAATAACGGCAGGAAATTAGCACGCCGCCTCGCTGGTAACTAACAAGCGGCTCCAGTGTAGTGATACAGGCAACACACTGCGCCACAGACACTGGAAATAACAAATCTCAGTATCGACCAAAATAGTATCCCACTCTTTATCCACGACTAGAGATTACCTGGCATTTGCCACTTATTTATCTTAGTCTAATATTACAAAGAAAAAGGAACTGTCAGCATCCTTATAAGAGATGCTGACAGTTCCTTTTTCTTTGTAATAGGTTAGGTTAGTGTTGTTTAACGTCCCTTCGACAACGAGGTCATTAGAGACAGAGCGCAAGCTCGGGTTAGGGAAGGATGGGGAAGGAAATCGGCCGTGCCCTTTCAAAGGAACCATCCCGCCATTTGCCTGAAACGATTTAGGAAAATCACGAAAAACTTAAATCAGGATGGCTGGAGATGGGATTGAACCGTCGCCCTCCCGAATGCTTTTCTTTGTAATATTAGACTAAGATAAATAAGTGGCAAATGCCAGATAATCTCTAGTCGTGGATAAAGAGTGGGATACTATTTTGGTCGATACTGAGATTTGTTCTTTCCAGTGTCTGTGGCGCAGTGTGTTGCCTGTATCTACAGTACTCAAAATCTCCGAGAGAGGACGTCTTTTACAGAAGCTCGAAATTAACGCAGATATCAATGTGATATGCTAATAATAGTTACCACAACGAAACTATATTTCGAAAACTGGCAGAAAATCGAAAGCGATTCTGGTCATATGTAAAGTATGCTATCGGCAAGACACAGTTAATGCCTTCTCTGCAAGATAACAGTGGAAATACTACCGACGACATTGCTACGAAAGCCTTCTGAAATTCGATAGATTTTTTAAAATTGCATTTTTGGATCCATAAAAGTGTTTAGAATCCACCCTTGAAACGGTTTTTCCGAATACAGAACGGAAATGTTTGTTATTCGTGATTGAATAAAAAAAAGGCACCTGCCTGAAATCGCCATTTTCCACACACCAGTTTTTTTTCTCTTCGGGGGACGAGTTATTGTACCGGTGCTTGAGAGGAAACACACAAAATTCAAATGAAAGTTTGAACGCGTGTGTTTGGAAGTTAACCCCCAAGCATTTGCATTCTGGTGCGAAGACTGTGGAGATTGCGACTTTTCCTGGCAGTGAGCAGCTTCACCGAAGACTAATCAGCAATTCTGAAGACCACTACAACGATGGACGTCACCCTTGGGACTCTATTCGACGCAGTTCGCCAAGCATTCGGACGACCACCGGATTCAAGCGGCCGAAAACCACTTGTCACCGGCCGTACGAGCGGCTCTGGAGCAGCGCAGGATGGCCCAGATCGAGCAGAACGCCCTCTGTGAGGAAAAGGAAGAACTAGTTTATGGACCCGGAATAGCATATTGAAAGTACGTTGCATAATATTGCATTTATATGTAGTCAAAACTTCAAACGCGTTTTTCTCGAAATGACTGTTTTTATCGCGCGGTATGGTAACTTCAAATCTACTGAACCGATTAGCATGATTCTTTGTTTCCGACGAAGCTAACTAAATTGTGGAAGAGTTGTACCGCTTTTACTCCGATCCGTCAACTAGCGAGGTACAAGTCCTAAAGAATCGTATATACTTCGCTAAAATCAACTGAATTTTCATTTCAGACGAGTCGGCTGATCTGCAACATACCACGCGTGGAGGTCTAAATCAAAATTTTGTTTTGTTCCGACGGCACTTCCGCCTTTGCTTTTCGACATTTCCTGTCGAAAAAATTCCAGTTTGTAGAGAAAATATCAATAAACATTTCGACCAAATTTGCCACTGATATCTATAACACATACCGAGAAAAAAAAAATTCTCAAAGAATATATTTTTTCAGGCCAAAGATAGTAAACCTCCCCTTAAATCACTTAACAAAAGCAAGTCTTCTGGTCCAGACTGTATACCAATTAGGTACTTTTCATAGTACGCTGATGCAATAGCTCCACACTTAACAATGGTATACAACAGCTCGCTCCACGGAAGATCCATACCCAATGACAAGAATATTGCACAGGCCACACTAATATTGAAAAAAGGTAGTAGGAGTAATCCACTAAATGACAGGCCCAAATCATTAACGTCCATGTGCAGCAGGATTTTGGAACATATATTTTGTTCTACCATTATGAATTACCTCGAAAAGAACGGTCTATTGACACACAATCAACACACATTTAGAAAACATCGTTCTTGTGAAACAAAACTAGCTCTTTACACATATGAAGAGTTGTCAGCTATCGACAAGGGAAATTCAAATTGATTCCGTATTTCTAGGTTTCCAAAACGCTTTTGACACTGTACTACACAAGAAGTTGCAGTGAAATTGTGTGCTTATGGAATACCGTCTCAGTTATGTGACTGGATTCGTGATTTCCTGTCAGAAAGTTTACAGTTTGTAGTAATTGACCGTAAGTCATCGGGTAAAACAGAAGTAATATCTGTGGTTCCGCGAGGTAGTATTATAGCACCATCTGCTGACCCTTATGTATAAAAACGATTTTGTAGACAATCTGAGCAGCATTCTTAGGTTGTTTGCAGATGATGCTCTCGTCTATCGTCTAGTAAAGTCATCAGAAGATAAAAAACATTGCAAAACCATTTAGAAAAGATATCTGAATGGTGCTAAAATTGGCAGTTAACCCTAAATAACGAAAGAAGTGTGAGGTAGTCCACATGAATGCTAAAACGAATTCGTTAAACTTCGGTTAGACGATAAATCCGTTTAATCTAAAGGCCGTAAATTCAACTAAATACCTAGGAATTACAATTACGAACAGTTTAAATTGGAAGGAACACACAGAAAATGTTGTGGGGAAGGCTAACCAAGGACTGCGTTTTATTGACAGGACACTTAGAAAATGTAACAGACCTACTTAGGAGACTGCCTACACTACACTATACGTCCTCTTTTAGAATACTGCAGCGCGGTGTGGGATCCTTACCAGATAGGACTGACGGAGTACACCGAAAAAGTTCAAAGAAAGGCAGCACGTTTTGTATTATCGCGAAATACGGGAGATAGTGTCACTGACGTGATACAGGATCTGGGACGGACACCATTAAAACAAAGGCGTTTTTCCCTGCGCCGGAATCTTCTCACGATATTTCAACCACCAACTTTCTCGTCCGAATGCGAAACTATTTTACTGAAGCCGATCTAAATAGGGAGAATTGTTCATCATAATAAAATAAAGGAAAACATTGTTCACACAGAAAGATATAGGTGCTGGTTTTCTCCGCGCGCTGTTCGAGTGGAATAATAGATAATTATTGTGAAGGTGGTCCGATGAACCCTCTGCCAGGGACTTTTGATTTGCCGAGTATCTATGTAGATGAACAGTGACGTATTCTTTGTGACTTGACTACTTTACTAAAATGTTACGTAAAAAATCCAGGCACCATCTGTAGTAGTGTAACGTGTATTTATAAAACTGTTTGTAAACTGAATGATTCAGTTAGAAAATTGTATTCAATATAAAGTTTGTCCTTCACACAATCTAATATGAAACATTTTACATCAACTTCAAAATGAGTGAACTTCTCAGCTGTTCTACAATTCTCATTTACTGCCGTAACTAAAAACAATTGGATTGTTACATGACAAAAAGTCGGACATAGTTTGACAAAATAGATTCCAGAATTTAACTTCTCTGTATCAGGATTACAAAACACAAAAATATTACAATTCGGGTATACCTAATCAACCTATACGTTAAGTCTGATGGAAAATATTCGGTTCCTACATTCAAGGGTCAGCACTGTAAAAATGAGCGAAATCCACATTGCCGTACTTAAAACGAAATATGCAAAATTACATTACCTTACAAATTTGTTCCAGTTGCTTTCCCTTTGAGTTACAGTACCAGTCCAGTAGCCTTCTCTAAATGCCATGGATAATGATCAATATTTGTTAACGGTCAGTATCACTTCAATTCTTGATAATTTAACAGCCTCACAAATTAATAACACACTTTACACTGTTATAGAAATAACTACGACCTAACATCTACTGGCTCTGTGTGAATATAAAAAATATCATTCGTCCACAGACCAACAACTAAATTCTCCCAGTTAGCCACTGGTTTTAAGTCTTACATCCTACCTATAACAGAGTGCAACGGCAACTGTTACTTCGCTCCGTGCGCCACGACTTATATCTATTCTGCCACTCAGGTAACATCTTTGGTTCAGTTGTATAAAAAAAATACAGTCTCTTCTACAGATGACAATCGTTTCAGGATATTTTTCAGGAATTATACTGCAAAAATCGGGCTCCACGTACATGTGGTGCCCTCACAGTAGTTTAATGTTTTTATTATGGTGGGTTCATTTCGTGTAGATTGACACCATCAGACTATCTCCAGATACCATCAGTGGTTGCTGTGAAAGTATTGTATTGCAATTACGTTGTATTGCAAGTACATTTAGCGTTCTTATAGTGCAAGTTGAAAGGTCTCTGTTGGATTCCTTTCATGTTAATTTCTTGAATCTGTTGTCATTTACGGCATAAATTCCTCTTCTAAATTTACTGTGGCGTTTCTGACTATCTGCGAGGAGACTGAGCAGTGGAACGTGTTAATTTTACACATAAACAAGAACGATCTGTCACACTACTACACTTTAAAGCACAGTTTATATCTAATTCATATATGTAATTCATGTCACACAGTCTCAGACGGAACCTACATCCGGTTTCTTTTATATACTGTATATGATAAGATACTGTCATCCCCCTTTCCTTCTGTGTGAAAGAATGAATGAGGAAATGTATTTCTAGTTGCATGCTTGATGGTAGCAGACAAGCCTGTCTGCTAGAGAGCAGTAGGAACAACGTCGGAACAGGTAGCTACGCTTTCTAGAAGCAAAGAGGTTTCTATCCTTAGTACTGTCCTGTCCGTCCCTTGTCATGTTGGTATAAGAAGCTGCTTCTCTTGTCACTTCCATTTGTAACTGTGAAGCACCCTCAATAGGGGCCCAGGTCAGTCTGTCCGCGGCGAGCGTCTGAAGTGGTAAGATCTCCGGCTAAGCGCGTGTCTGCTAAGTCCGCAGGACAATGGATTTCTTAAGTTCAGCCTAACTGAAAATTTAATCAACTTTATTTCAGGTTTAGCTCTAAAATATCTAATGTTATCTTAAATTGCAACGCTGTGTATTTCGAGTGTGTACTTCAGAATATTTTCCAGTAGTTGCTTTGTCACTACTTTGTGAGTAAAGTGGAACCACGTGTTGATCAGTAACTCTAACTAAGATCATCAATCTTAAATGCGATTGTGCGTGAGATTATAACGTCTCGCCTTAACAATATTTTTCAATATAGCAACTTTTCTTTATGTTCAACCCACGTGGGGTGTACTTCGTGAGACTAGTACCACGTGCTTATACAATTGTTTGACCCATCAGGTTAATAGTAAGACGATAGTAACCAGTTCGAGGTTTTTCTTTTGTAAATTGCTTTTCGATCTAATGTATTTTAATCATCAAAATTATTGTGGAGTTACACTCTTTGTGTAAACCAAGTTAACCACGTGAAGCATGTGGTGTAATCATCAAAGTAGCTCTCAGCTATTCTTTTTGGGAAGATTTCACAGAGAGTTAGTATGAATTTAGTATACCAGTGTGTGGTAATTACATGACGGACAGGATTGCGCTACGAACGTTACTTCTTTGGGTGAAAATTGAATCGGTTGGTTGTGGTTAATTTCCTCTTACATATGTTTCAATGTTCTTCGTTTGTTATTTTATGAATGCAGTGTTGTATGGAGTCTCCCACTCTTGGCTCCATATTTAATGTGTTCCGTAAGATGACAAACTCACATTTTCACAATCCTAAATAAGGCACCAGCTTACTTATGACTCAAGTTTAATATGCTGAAATTTCAATGATCAATGTTAAAATAAATTTCCAAATATAAACTGATTTATTTCTTTTTATTTAAATTCTCTTTTTTATATATATCACCGGTTTTCGTATGACTATTAAAGGATTATAATTAATGTTAGTCTGGTTGGGAATTTGGTGAGCTAGACTGGATACCTGGTGAAACAGTTGCGCAGTAATGCAAGGTTAACTTCCTCAGATAGCTCACAGCTTTTAAACCGCTCTATTGTCTATCAGCACCGCTTTACACCTCAAATTAATGCAACATCATTACAAAGTTACAAGACTGATGAAAATGGTTAAAATGGCCCTAGCACTATGAGACTTAACTGCTGAGGTCATCAGTCCCCTTGAACTTAGAACTACTGAAACCTAACCTAACCTAAGGACATAACACACACCCATGCCCGAGGAAGGATTCGAACCTGCGACCGTAGCGGTCGGGCGGGTCCACACTGTAGCGCCTAGAACCGCTCGGCCACTCTGGACAGGCAAGATTGATGACTAAGAAAAATGTGATAAGCTGTTTTGTGGTTTTCGGTTGTTGTTAATCGTCGTTTCTCGTAATTTTTATAATTTGACGTTTTGTGCTATATACAGCATCGTCGGCCATCTGTCAGAACTGTCAACACGATGAAAAGTCAATTGCTAGAAATTAAAAGAAACGACGATTAACAAAAGCAATAAACCATGAAATCGCTTATAACTAAGCATTCTAAATCTAAACCATTTTATAAAACAATATGGAGGAACAGTGAACACTGATGATATATGGACATATTCCGAAAATAACAGTCTAGCCGAAATGGATTCGTCACTATAAAAATATGGATTTTGTTACGTGATGTCTCAGAGATCTCTTCAACGCTGCAGGCCCATTGGACAGTAAATTCACTAAAACAGGTTACACGTTCGTCCCTTTCTTAGTGTGTATTCTGTAGCACAGGGTCCCTTGTCGACACGATTTTAACAAACTTATTTTACCTAAACTCAGTGTCGGCACAGTTACTTAATGAAAACAGACTGCATGTAGGTCACTTCATATGTTTATTTGGCGTACCTGTTTCGACCACTGTTACAGATAATCCTGAGATCAATATCTAATTACTGTGAATTGCAGGACAAAGACTTATGACTTTATTGTCCATGTAATAGTTTATTATGTCAGGTTCGCCTGATTACTGTAAACGTTTGCATTATCGGTTTTATCATATTACTGCCATTTTCGAATGTGATAAAAACACACAAATAGTCCCATCAACTATTCATGTTACAAACTAAATTCTACGGGCATGTTTTTCTGTCTGTATGAGAAGGCTAATGTGAGGAACTACAATTGGGATTTTGATACGGCTTACACTAACAGAGAGAATGTGTATATTTACACATTTTACAATTTCAAGTCCCCTGCTGTGTTTTTTTTCTGTCTGGATGTTCAGTTATTCTCGATAACTGCGGTAGCTATTTTGATAGGGTTTTCACTAACAGAGAGACTGAACCACAAGGGGTGCTTGTGCATATCACTATATATTGTGAGCAAGTCATTCAGCTTTAGATTCGTAGTGCTACCTTTGTGCAACTGGAGCAGATCGTTACTAATCTATAAACTCTAGTTCTATGCTTAGTGAACTTCATGAAAATGTTACAAAATGTATAACTAAAATCTACGTCATGTCGTCACATGGTAATAGACTGAAATACACTATGTGATCAAAAGTATCCAGATACCCCCAAAAACATACGTTTTCCACATTAGGTGCATTGTGGTGCCACCTGCTGCCAGGTACTCCATATCAGCGACGTCAGTAGTCATCAGACATCGTGAGAGAGCACAATGGGACGCTCCGCTTAACTGACGGAATTCGAACGTGGTCAGGTGAGTGGGTGTCGCTTGTGTCATACATCTGTAGCGAGGTTTCCACACTCCTAAACATCCCTGGGTCCACTGTTCCCAATGTGATAGTGAAGTGGAAACTTGAAGGGACACGAACAGCACAAAAGCGTACGGGCCGACCTCGTCTCTCGACTGACAGGGACCGGCGACAGTTGAAGAGGGTCGTAGTCTGTAATATGCAGACATCTATCAGATCATAATGTTCAAATGTGTGTGAAGTTTTAAGGGACAACACTGCTGAGGTCATCGGCCCTAAGCCTACACACTACTTAACCTAACTTTAACTTACGCTAAGTACAACACACACACCCATGCCCGAGTGAGGACTCCAACCTCCGACGGTGGCAAGACGCCGTAGACCGCACGGCTACCCCTCGCGGCAGACATCTATCAAGGCCATCACACAGCAATTCCAACTGCATCAGGATCCACTGCAAGTACTATGACAGTTAGGCGGGAGGCGAGGAAACTTGGATTCCATGGTCGAGCGGCTGCTCATAAGCCACACATCACGCCGGTAAATGCCAAACGACCCCTCGCTTGGCGTGAGGAGCGTAAACATTGGACGATTGAACAGTGGAAAAACGTTGTGTTGAGTAACGAACCACGGTACACAATGTGGCGATCCGATGGCAGGATGTGGGTATGGCGAATCCCGGGTGAACGTCATCTGCCAGCGTGTTTAGTGCCAACAGTAAAATTCGGAGGCGGTGGTGTTGTGGTGTGGTCGTGTTTTTCATAGAGGGGGCCTGCACCCCGTGTTGTTTTGCCTGGTACTATCGCAGCACAGGTCTACACTGATATTTTGAGAATCTTTTTGCTTCACACTGTTGAAGAGCAATTCGGGGATGGCGATTATATCTCTCAACACGATCGAGCACCTTTCCATAATGCACGGCCTGTAGCGGAGTGATTACACGTCATAAACAACCCTGTAATGGACTGGCCTGGACAGAGTTTTGACCTGAATCCTACAGAACACCTTCGGGATGTTTTGGAACGCCAACTTCACCTCACCGACCGACATCGATACCTCTTCTCAGTGCAGCACTCCGTGAAGAATGGGCTGCCCTTCCCCAAGAAACCTTCCACACCTGATTGAACGTATGCCTGCGAGAGTGAAAGCTGTCATCAAGGCTAAGGGTTGGCCAACATCATACTGAATTCCAACATTACCGACGGAGGGCGCCAAGAACTTTTGTCATTTTCAGGGGTCCGGACACATTTGATCACTTAGTGGAAGGGATCGTGGAAGGGAAGAGCACGGCGGGGGGTGAACTAAGAAGACAGACGTAGTGGGAGGCACAACAGCACTCTCTGTGTCCACTTACGTTTTCTTTATGGAAGTTTTAAAGGTACTACTTTAAAAGCACATGCAAGGACATATACATAAAGCAGAAAGTGACAGTTAAAGCAGGGAATGAAGACACAGATGATGATGATTACGACGATACCTGGTATGTGGGACGGTCAACTACATTGTTATCAGAGCCTGTACAAAGTCCCAATCCGTCCTCTGTCCAGTAGCGCCACTTTCCAGAAGGATAATAAAATGAGGAGGATATCACAAACAAACAGTCTCCAGGAATCGAACCCGGGCCGTTCTTGGCATTCTGCTGCGCTGACCACTCAGCTATGGAGACGGACGCTAAAAGGGGTGAAGCGTATGGAATGAAGCTGTCCTGAAACTTGCTGGCAGATTAAAACTGTGTGCCCGACCGAGACTCGAACTCGGAACCTTTGCCTTGCGCGGGCAAGTGCTCTACCATCTGAGCTACCGAAGCAGGACTCCCGCCCGGTCCTCACAGCTTTACTTCTGCCAGTATCTCGTCTCCTACCTTCCAAACTTTACAGAAGCTCTCCTGCGAATCTTCTGCTCTCCTGCGAAGGTTCGCAGGAGAGTTTCTGTAAAGTTTGGAAGGTAGGAGACGAGGTACTGGCAGAAGTAAAGCTGTGAGGACCGGGCGTGAGTCGTGCTTCGGTAGCTCGGATGGTAGAGCATTTGCCTGTGAAAGGCAAAGGTCCCGAGTTCGAGTCTCGGTCGGGCACACAGTTTTAATCTTCCAGGAATTTTCATATCAGCGCACACTCCGCTGCAGAGTGAAAATCTCGTTTTGAAGCTGTCCTGTTTGGTGGGCAGATATGGGGGTCCAAATGGTTCAAATGGATCTGAGCACTATGGGACTTAACATCGGACGTCATCAGTCCCTTAGAAGTTAGAACTACTTAAACCTAACTAAGGACATCAAACAAATCAATAAACCCGAGGCAGGATTCGAACCTGCGACCGTAGCAGTCTCGCGGTACCGCACTAGAACCGCTCGGCCACCGCGTCCGGCATGGGGGGCCCTAAAATGACTTCGGCTCGGAATTTCTCTAAGACACAGAACAACCTTACAGCTATACTGTTGTAAAATTTATACACAATAGAGTCCAACACGAATGAGAAAAAAATTTACCCTGTGCAGTGAAACTAAAGAAGACATAATGTATTTTTATTCCAAAACTACACTCATTATACCCTATATAGATAAGCAGAATTGGTGAAGGCGATCAAGGAAACTTGTGTGCCCGGATAACAAATAGATAACGGTATCGTGACAGATTTATTTCAAAAAGACATGAATGATATGGAACATGGCTCAGTCTAACACGTGGTTTATATTTACGCTCTTGTTCTTAAAATGAAGTGTACTGAGCGTACAGTTGACGAGGCTGAACAAAGGAATGCAAATTGACCCTGATTCTGACTTTAAAGACGGATAACGTGATATGATCGTAATTAATACGCTTGGCTGTGGTTGTGAACTGCTGACTGGAGCTACCACAACGCACTTAAATTGGACAGCAACTGGTGTTGCAATGAGCGAAGTTTGCTCTAAAGTTTCATAACGCCAGTGCTGCAAGATACTCATCACGCTCGTGCAGAAATCTCGAATGCCGTTACCATTGCGCTTCTGTATCTGTCTGAACGGTGGACCTCCGTCTTCTCATCTTATTGGGATCCACCATCCACCCCGACAGCTGAGTGGAGCCGGCACGGTAGCTCAGCGTGTTCGATCAGAGGGCTGCGTGCTCTCTGTAATAAAAAACTGAGTCAAGGAACCAACGATCAATCTGAACGGATGTCTTGTGACGTCCGCCCCAACCAAACGCAACGAACTACACTCCTGGAAATGGAAAAAAGAACACATTGACACCGGTGTGTCAGACCCACCATACTTGCTCCGGACACTGCGAGAGGGCTGTACAAGCAATGATCACACGCACGGCACAGCGGACACACCAGAAACCGCGGTGTTGGCCGTCGAATGGCGCTAGCTGCGCTGCATTTGTGCACCGCCGCCGGCGTATAGTGGGCATGCGGGAGGCCGGGTGGACGTACCGCCGAATTGCTCAACACGTGGGGCGTGAGGTCTCCACAGTACATCGATGTTGCCGCCAGTGGTCGGCGGAAGGTGCACGTGCCCGTCGACCTGGGACCGGACCGCAGCAACGCACGGATGCACGCCAAGACCGTAGGATCCTACGCAGTGCCGTAGGGGACCGCACCGCCACTTCCCGGCAAATTAGGGACACTGTTGCTCCTGGGGTATCGGCGAGGACCATTCGCAACCGTCTCCATGAAGCTGGGCTACGGTCCCGCACACCGTTAGGCCGTCTTCCGCTCACGCCCCAACATCGTGCAGCCCGCCTCCAGTGGTGTCGCGACAGGCGTGAATGGAGGGAAGAATGGAGACGTGTCGTCTTCAGCGATGAGAGTCGCTTCTGCCTTGGTGCCAATGATGGTCGTATGCGTGTTTGGCGCCGTGCAGGTGAGCGCCACAATCATGACTGCATACGACCGAGGCACACAGGGCCAACACCCGGCATCATGGTGTGAGGAGCGATCTCCTACACTGGCCGTACACCTCTGGTGATCGTCGAGGGGACACTGAATAGTGCACGGTACATCCAAACCGTCATCGAACCCATCGTTCTACCATTTCTAGACCGGCAAGCGAACTTGCTGTTCCAATAGGACAATGCACGTCCGCATGTATCCCGTGCCACCCAACGTGCTCTAGAAGGTGTAAGTCATCTACCCTGGCCAGCAAGATCTCCGGATCTGTCCCCCATTGAGCATGTTTGGGACTGGATGAAGCGTCGTCTCACGCGGTCTGCACGTCCAGCACGAACGCTGGTCCAACTGAGGCGCCAGGTGGAAATGGCATGGCAAGCCGTTCCACAGGACTACATCCAGCATCTCTACGATCGTCTCCATGGGAGAATAGCAGCCTGCATTGCTGCGAAAGGTGGATATACACTGTACTAGTGCCGACATTGTGCATGCTCTGTTGCCTGTGTCTATGTGCCTATGGTTCTGTCAGTGTGATCATGTGATGTATCTGACCCCAGGAATGTGTCAATAAAGTTTCCCCTTCCTGGGACAATGAATTCACGGTGTTCTTATTTCAATTTCCAGGAGTGTATATCGAACAAAATGAGTAAAAAAAAAGATTCCCGCCTGGGTCGGAGATTTTCTCCGCTCAGGGACTGGGTCTTGTGTTTTCTTCATCACCACTTCATCCCCATACGGCGCGCAGGTCGCCCAATGTGGCGTCGAATGTAAGGCGGCCGGACCTGCCCCGTAAGGGCCTCCCGGCCAATGGCGCCAAACGCTCATTTCCACTGGGATCCACCTTGGCGTCCAGACTCCACACCCGTAGCTCGAATCGAATTCCCTTCTCTATGGCCAACACCAAATCGACTTCTCTGCTTCTTCGCACCTGAGCAAATTCTTGTCTTCTTCACACTGGCCCGTGGAACACACCACATGTAGTGCGTGCCTAAAAGCTTAAGACTAGCAATCGTAAATGGGTACCACTCCTGCACCAATCACATAACGTACGACTTCTTTCCATGACGAGAAAGGACTGTTCCTCCATACCTAATACCGCGAGGCATTGAACTGGCGTCCTCTGTTACTTTTACTGATATCAAGGTCAGCGCTCCTATCACCACACTGTGTCTGGGAAACAGTACAGCTTGTATGCCTACGTGACCTTGAAAAACCTCAGCAGCTGTCCTGGCGACACAGTAACGGGCGTCCTGCAGTGCCGCTCCGTTTCGGCCGCTTCGGCGAAATGTTCTCACAGGCCTAATTGATGCCGATGTTACAGTAAGGAGCCAACGGGAGGACCCCAGCAGGAACAGCAGAATACACTTCTCCTTGGCTGAGTACAGTTACCAGTGCCTCGATCCGTCGCAGCTTGGCGAAAGCAGTCGTGAAAGGTTCTGCCTGTTGCCTCTAGGGCAATACGCTGTGGCCCGCTCCACGCTCGGTTCTTCGCATGGGCATTGGAGCCCCCTGTGGCTTAGGCCATGTCCTCTGCCTTGGTTTCCCCTGTGCAGAAGTGCCAGCCAGATTTCCCCTCTGCTCTGTCTATACACCCTCGTTTATCCATGTTGAGTCATCAGTCTTCTCAGTGGTTTGATGCGGCCCGCCACGAATTCCTCTCCTGTGCCAACCTCTTCATCTCAGAGTAGCACTTGCAACCTACGTCCTCAATTATTTACTTGACGTATTCCAATCTCTGTCTTCCCCTACAGTTTTTGCCCTCTACAGCTCCCTCTACTACCACGGAAGCCATTCCACGATGGCTTAACAGATGTCCTCTCATCCTGTCCCTTCTCCTTGTCAGTGTTTTCCACATATTCCTTTCAATTCTGCACAGAACCTCGTCATTCCTTGCCTTATCAGTCCAATTAATTTTCGACATCCGTCTGTAGCCCCTCATCTCAAATGCTTTGAGTCTCTGCTTTTTCCGATTTTCCGACAGTCCATGTTCCGCTACCAAACAACGCAGTGCTCAAAACGTACATTCTCAGAAATTTCTACCTCAAAATTAAGGTTTAAAATGGTTCAAATGGCTCTAAGCAGTGTGGGGCTTAACATCTGAGGTCATCAGTCCCCTACACTTAGAACTACTTAAACCTAACTAACCTAAGGACATCACACACATCCATGCCCGAAGCAGGAGACGAACCTGCGACCGTAGCAGCAGCGCGGTTCCGGAATGAAGGGCCTAGCAGCGCTCGGCCACAACGGCCGGCTCAAATTTAGGCCTATGTTTGATACTAGTAGATTTCTCTTGGCCAAGAATGTCCTTGTGCCACTGCTACTCTGCTTTTGATGCAATTTTTGCTCTGTCCGTCATTGGTTATTTTGCTGCCTCGGTAGCAGACTTCTTTAACTTCATCTACTTCATCACCATCAATCCTGATGTTAAGTTACGCGCTGCTCTCGTTTCTGCTATTTCTCACTACTTCCGTCTTTTTTTTCGATTTATTCTCAGTCCATATTCTGTATTCATTAGATTCTTCATTCCATTCAACAGATCATGTAATTCTTCTTCACTTTCGCTCACGTCAGCAATCTCATCAGCAGATCGTATCATTGGTATTCTTTCACCTTCAATTTTAATTCCACTCCTCAACCGTTCTTTTATTTCCACATTGCTTCTTCGATGTGCAGAGTGAACAGTAGGGGTGACAGGCTATATCCCTGTCTTATACCCTTTCTATTCCGAGCACTTAGTTCTTGGTCTTGCACTCTTATTATTCCATCCTGTCACCAATAAACCTCCCCTGCAACAGCTGCGGCTGTCCGACAAAACAAGGGCGCAATTCCACCACCCTTAGTAAGTTCCTGCACCTATCTATCATTGACTTCAGTATTAAAACCTCTGTTAAGGCTCACTAATAGTCCCACAGACCACAGAGTCTTCCTAACCTGATGAAACCACCCTAACTGTATGAGTCTGCTCAGCAGAATAAGTAGAATGGAAGAAAAGAAGATCCAACGGACTTGCTATCTTGCAAGAAAAATGTAAGAAAGACAAAAGTCATGAGGATAGTCAGGAACGAAGCTCCAGTCATCATATTCATATCTGGAAAAGGGATCCTTTCTGTACATAGATAGTTTAATAACACGGAATGGAAAACATACAGAAGAAACGATATCGATGGAAAAGAGAACATCTCAAAATGTGAAGCAGTTACTACAAGCTAGAAGAATTCCAATGCAGCTGAGGAAAAGATCTGCTCAATGTTACGTCTGGTGCGTAGTGTTACACAGCAATGAATCGTGGGTAATTAAAAAGAAAGTGGAAAGATGTGAGAAAGCTATGAAATGCTGCTGTGCAGAATAATGCTTAAGGTGAAGTACACTGACAGACTTAAGAGTGAAGAAGTAATGAAGAAAATAGGGCAAGATAGAATATTATTGGCGTGACCGGAAAGAGTAAAAAATTCTTATATCTGCAACAGAAAATTACAGAGGAACAAGTGGAAGGAATGACAGGAGGATGTAGAAAGCGTATTGGAAAATAAACTAAATAAGCAGAAATGAAATAAAATGATGATATGACATTCGGGAAGTACGGCCGCCGTATTGCAAATCCTTTTTAGTTGACGCCACTTCGGCGACTTGCGAGTCAGTGATGATGAAATGATGATGAGGGACACACAACACACAGTCCCTGGGAATCGAACACGGGCCCCCTGCGTGGTAGGCGATAACGCTACCGCTACGCTACGGAGGCGAAGCAGAAAAGGACGCGTATAAACCTCTCCGATGGAGAAGTAGGGAGCATGACAAAGAAAAGGAAAAAGCTCGCAACTGCACCGTAGACAAAATTTAAGTCTTACACGGACGTAAACGAAATACTTCAACAAAATATAAACATTCACCAAACCCACAATTTTTGAGGTACAATACTGAAATTTTGTACAAACGTATCAGAAGCTCAATGCATATAATGATTATTTTTCAGAATTCTAATTGAAATGTTTACATTTTTAAATTTTATGACCCCATGATTAGTAAATTTGTCAAAAACTGTCCAATAAACTATCTTGTAAAGTTTGTACTATAAAATCAATATGTACAGCAACAAATCTATAAAACCATTTTGATACATTGACATTTAATGAATTTTTATGTTTAATTTTTTTACCTGACAAAATATGCAAAAAAATTGTGTCTTATATCTTAACACACACGAATGATAGTAAAATTTCCCCTTGTGTGTATGTTTGTTAAACTTACTGCAAAGGGCATACCAAAAATCATGCCTTTACTAGTTTCTGAGAAAAACGTACCTGAATAATGAAAATAATAATCCTGAAAAAATACTCTAAAGTTGAACTTACTTTTTCCTTTCAATGCCCTGCATCAGAAGGCTCCAGAACTGCACTAAGCATTCTCCTTTCCTTCAAGATTTCTATTCTGGCTGCTTCTTTTCCGTCTTTGGTGTGTGTGTTCTCTTCAAGATGTCTCGAGTTCCTGCTCTAGTCTTGAAGCCCATTCTTTTCAATATTTTTATTCCCTCTTTGTCACCATTAATGCAATAATTGCGTCATAAACTGCAATTTTAATATCATAGCTGAGCAGAACGTTGTTTTGGGGCTACGTTTCCAAACAAGGGCGTACAGAGAGTCATTAGGATTCTGCGTTTTGCGATGAACACACTTCTTCAGAAGCTTGGGGCTGGACAGAAACCTGAATGTTGGCTTGATGACATTCAAATCGATCCGAGAAGACTTTCCTTGTGATTGTTAGGAATGCCATCCCTCTGGGCATGCCAAAAATACTGAAGAATCTCTTCGGCAAGTGGGCGTGGCAGGATGAACACATTGAGAATTCCTTTTTTTTTTTGTGCCATTTATACTACTGGCATTAAAAGTGCTACACCACGAAGATGACGTGATACAGACGCGAAATTTACCCGACAGGAAGAAGATGCTGTGATATGCAAATGATTAGCTTTTCAGAGCATTCACACAAGGTTGGCGCCGGTGGCGACCCCCACAACGTGGTGACATGAGGAAAGTTTCCAACCGATTTCTCATACACAAACAGCAGTTGACCGGCGTTCCCTGGTGAAACGTTGTTGTGGTGCCTCGTGTAAGGAGGAGAAATGCCTACTATCACGTTTCCGACTTTGATAAAGGTCGGATTGTAGCCTATCGCGAATGCAGTTAATCGTATCGCGACATTGCTGCTCGCGTTGGTCGAGATCCAATGACTGTTAGCAGAGTATGGAATCGGTGGGTTGAGGAGGGTAATACGGAACGCCGTGCTGGATTCCAATGGCCTCTTATCATTAGCAGTCGAGATGACAGGCATCTTATCCGCACGGCTGTAACGGATCGTGCAGCCACGTCTCGATCCCCGAGTCAACAGATGGCGACGTTTGCAAGACACTAACCATTTGCACGAAGAGTTGGACGACGTTCGCAGCAGCATGGACTATCTGCTCGGAGACCATGGCTGCCGTTACCCTTGACGCTACATCACAGACGAGAGTGCCTGCGATGGTGTACTCAACGACCAATCTGAGTGCACGACTAGCAAAACGTAATTTTTTTGGATGAATCCAGGTTCTTTTTACAGCATCATTATGGTCGGCTCCGTTTTCGGCAACATCGCGGTGAACGCACATTGAAAGCATGTATTCGTCATCACCATACTGGCGTATCACCTGGCGTGATGGAATGGGGTGCCATTGGTTACACGTCTCGGTCACCTCTTGTTCGAAATGACCGCACTTTGAACAGTGGACGTTACATTTCAGATGTGTTACGACCCGTGACTTAACCCTTCATTCGATCCATGCGAAACCCTACATTTCAGCAGGAAAATGCACGACCGCATTTTGGAGGTCCTGTACGGATCTTTCTGGATACAGTAAATGTTCGACTGCTGCCCTGGCCAGCACATTGTCTAGATCTCTCACCAACTGAAAACGTCTGGTCAATGGTGGCCGAGCAACAATACGCCAGTCACAATGCGCCAGTCACAACTCTTCATGAACTGTGGTATCTTGTTGAAGCTGCCTGGGCAGCACGCCATCCAAGGTCTGTTTGACACAATGCCCAGGCGTATCAAGGCCAGAGATGGTTGTTCTGGATACTGATTTCTCAGGATCTATGCACCCAAATTGCGTGAAAATGGAATCACATGTCAGTTCTAGTATAATATACACTCCTGGAAATGGAAAAAAGAACACATTGACACCGGTGTGTCAGACCCACCATACTTGCTCCGGACACTGCGAGAGGGCTGTACAAGCAATGATCACACGCACGGCACAGCGGACACACCAGGAACCACGGTGTTGGCCGTCGAATGGCGCTAGCTGCGCAGCATTTGTGCACCGCCGCCGTCAGTGTCAGCCAGTTTGCCGTGGCATACGGAGCTCCATCGCAGTCTTTAACACTGGTAGCATGCCGCGACAGCGTGGACGTGAACCGTATGTGCAGTTGACGGACTTTGAGCGAGGGCGTATAGTGGGCATGCGGGAGGCCGGGTGGACGTACCGCCGAATTGCTCAACACGTGGGGCGTGAGGTCTCCACAGTACATCGATGTTGTCGCCAGTGGTCGGCGGAAGGTGCACGTGCCCGTCGACCTGGGACCGGACCGCAGCGACGCACGGATGCACGCCAAGACCGTAGGATCCTACGCAGTGCCGTAGGGGACCGCACCGCCACTTCCCAGCAAATTAGGGACACTGTTGCTCCTGGGGTATCGGCGAGGACCATTCGCAACCGTCTCCATGAAGCTGGGCTACGGTCCCGCACACCGTTAGGCCGTCTTCCGCTCACGCCCCAACATCGTGCAGCCCGCCTCCAGTGGTGTTGCGACAGGCGTGAATGGACGGACGAATGGAGACGTATCGTCTTCAGCGATGAGAGTCGCTTCTGCCTTGGTGCCAATGATGGTCGTATGCGTGTTTGGCGCCGTGCAGGTGAGCGCCACAATCAGGACTGCTTACGACCGAGGCACACAGGGCCAACACCCGGCATCATGGTGTGGGGAGCGATCTCCTACACTGGCCGTACACCTCTGGTGATCGTCGAGGGGACACTGAATAGTGCACGGTACATCCAAACCGTCATCGAACCCATCGTTCTACCATTCCTAGACCGGCAAGGGAACTTGCTCTTCCAACAGGACAATGCACGTCCGCATGTATCCCGTGCCACCCAACGTGCTCTAGAAGGTGTAAGTCAACTACCCTGGCCAGCAAGATCTCCGGATCTGTCCCCCATTGAGCATGTTTGGGACTGGATGAAGCGTCGTCTCACGCGGTCTGCACGTCCAGCACGAACGCTGGTCCAAATGAGGCGCCAGGTGGAAATGGCATGGCAAGCCGTTCCACAGGACTACATCCAGCATCTCTACGATCGTCTCCATGGGAGAATAGCAGCCTGCATTGCTGCGAAAGGTGGACATACACTGTACTAGTGCCGACATTGTGCATGCTCTGTTGCCTGTGTCTATGTGCCTGTGGTTCTGTCAGTGTGATCACGTGATGTATCTGACCCCAGGAATGTGTCAATAAAGTTTCCCCTTCCTGGGACAATGAATTCATGGTGTTCTTATTTCAATTTCCAGGAGTGTATTTGTCCAATGAATGTCCGTTTATTATCTGCATTTCTTCTTGGTGTAGCAGTTTTAATGGTCAGTAGTGTAGTATGTGATTTGGATTATGATACTTCAGGTCGTATTGCCAATGAGTTGTAGCAGTAAAAAAAAAATAACTCCAGGTTTGGCATTTTTTTCACACTTTCATGCACGTCCCCCCTTAAGGAAGGACCTGAGCAGGTTGTTCTGCTTCAGCGAGGGTGGAAGAATTCCTGCGCGCACCCACCGTCTTTCACTCCAGTTATCCAACCAACGAAAATCGAACGCCTGCCTCCCCGGGCGCTGTCGGTGTCTTAATTAAAGCAATCTTCCCTTTCACCCTCCCTAATTTACCCCCCTCTCCACCTCCTCCCACCCCCGCCCCCACCCCCCCACACACACACAAACAGCCGAAGCATCTCGACTTGGCGCCTCCCGCTAATTCAGCCGGCATCCCAACAATTTTCCGTCGTGTCAGTCACCGGCGAGCTCTGATAACTTCCGGGTTCTTTCCCCCATAACAGAATTGTCCGCCCCTAACAAAGACTTGTTGTCTACCGTCTTCATTAATACAGTCAAGACTTCTTTCTTAAGCTCTTTCCTTAACCTTTCCTCAAGAGATTAAATAGTGATACTACAGAGTGACAGTTACTGAAGTACGGCGTGCACACACTTTATTCAAGATCTAAACGTCACTCCAGGATTTAGGTTATGACATGTCCGATAGGGCTGTCATCATTGGCGATGATGTGGCGCTGAAGTGTCGGAACATCGATGCTGAATGGCTGTTTTCAGCCCAGCAATGGTTTTGGGGTTATTGCTGTACACCATGTCTTTCATATAGCCCCAGAAAGAGGAGTCGCCTGTGTTCAGACCCAGAGAATATGGTGGCCAATCGAGGCACATGCCAGTGGCCTCTGGGTACCCCACAGCCAGAATGCGGTCCCAAAGTGCTCCTTCAGAACATCGAACACTCTCCTGCTTCGAGGAGGGTCGAGATCCGTCTTGCATGAACCACATCTTGTCGAAATCAGGTTCGCTTTGCATAATGGGGATGAAATCATCTTCCAAAACCTTCACGTACCGTTCGGTAGTCACCATGCCATCAAGGAATATCGCACCGATTATTCCATGAATGGACACTGCGCACCACACAATTATCCTTTGAGGGTGAAGAGACTTCTCGATCGGGAAACGCGGATTCTCAGTTCCCAACGTGCGCCAATTTTGGTTATTGACGAACGCATCCAAATGAAAATGGACTTCGTCGCTAAACCAAACGATACGTGCACATATTAATTCCCTTCACACCCCGCGGCCAACCGAGCAGTTTAAACGTCCTAACGCAAACCGTTCAGAAGTTCAAAATGGTTCAAATGGCTCTAAGCACCATGGGGCTTAACATCTGAGGTCATCAGTCCCCTAGACTTAGATCTAAGTAAACGTAACTAACCTAAGGACATCACACACATCCATGCCCGAGGCAGGATTCGAACCTGCGACCGTAGCGGTCGCGCAGTTCCAGACTGTAGCGCCTAGAACCGCTTGGTGCTCCGACCGGCTCGTTGACGTTTTCTCTGAAGCAAGTTCCGAACTTTCTTCCCGTCTGACCTATGTACACTACCGGCCATTAAAACTGCTACACCAAGAAGAAATGTAGATGATAAACGTACATTCATTGGACAAATATATTATACTAGAATTGACACGTGATTACATTTTCACGCAATTTGGGTGCATAGATCCTGAGAAATCAGTACCCAGAACAACCACCTCTGGTCGTAATAAAGGCCTCGATAAGCCTGGGCATTGAGTCAAAAACATCTTGGATGGCGTGTACAGGTACAGCTGCCCATGCAGCTTCAATACGATACCACAGTTCATGAAGAGTTGTGACTGGCGCATTGTGACTGGCGTATTGTTGCTCGGCCACCATTGACCAGACGTTTTCAGTTGGTGAGAGATCTAGACAATGTGCTGGCCAGGGCAGCAATCGAACATTTTCTGTATCCAGAAAGGCCCGTACAGGACCTGCAACATGCGGTCGTGCATTTTCCTGCTGAAATGTAGGGTATCGCAGGGATCGAATGAAGGGTAGAGCCACGGGTCGTAACACATCTGAAATGTAACCTCCACTGATCAATGTGCCGTCAATGTGAACAAGAGGTGACCGAGACGTGTAACAAATGGCACCACATACCGTCACGCCGGGTGATACGCCAGCATGGTGATGACGAATACGCGCTCCCAATGTGCGTTCACCGCGATGTCACCAAACACGGATGCGACCATCATGATGCTGTAAACAGAACCTGGATTCATCCGAACAAATGACGTTTTGCCATTCGTGCACCCAGGTTCGTCGTTGGGTACACCATCGCAGACGCTCCTGTCTGTCATGCAGTGTCAAGGGTAACCACAGCCATGGTCTCCTAGTTGATACTCAAAGCTGCTGCAAACGTCGTCGAACCGTTCGTGCAGATGGTGGTTGTCTTGCAAACGTCCCCATCTGTTGACTCAGGGATCGAGACGTGGCTGCACGGTCCGTTACAGCCATGCGGATAAGATGCCTGTCGTCTCGACTGCTAGTGATACGAGGCCGTTGAGATACAGCACGTTGTTCCGCATTTATAAATAACCTATGCAAATATAACAGTAAGAGTGGGCAACGAAAGAATACCAACAAGTATATATAACGATGTATATCCTTTATGTATGTAAAACCATGAATAGCTATGTATATCCTTTATATAAGTAAGACGGCAATCAATCATCTATTTTATGTACGATGTATTAAAAATAGGTTACGTAAGATATTATAGTGGCACAACGAAGGCACACACTATGCTTCCTAGTACAATCGCTGGACGGCAATGGCGCTCCCCACAGAGCAAAACCACATCTGCAATCCGTTTACACGCCAAAACGGCTGCCAGTAGCATGTAAACAGTAATCTTACGCTGCAGTTTAGTGCATAAGTGACTAGTGATGGGCTATCGAACATGAGTGTCTACAGATTATGTTGTTTTGTGACATAAGCTATGGATATGTGTGCTCGCAGTATGTAAAAGTGTCATGGATGTATTTAATAGTAATGACAATGACATATAAATGTGTCAGGTCATTTTAAGTTGACATCGCTTAAAGCCACAAATATGTAAGTGACATGCTTACGCATTGCATTTTTTAATCTGAGTAATCGGGTGAATATGAAGTGTTGTGCGCGTACTGTAAGACCTTCGGTACACACACCGTCAGATTATTTGACTTGTCGCTCTAACGAAAGAGGCCAGTGTCAGCATTTTGTCTCGTGGTCTTATCGTAGCGTGTTTATCTTCTGCCACTTGCACGCTTAGAGTAGCAGATTGAAGGTGACCAACTTTAAACAGAACTTCATTAATTTTCACACATATTTATTAAAATGATAGCAACCATAAAAACAACTTAACTTGGTTCTGGATGCTATTTACAATTGACAATGTGAAGTTCCTTTGGTCTTGGTGTGTTAATCTTATTCTCACATATCTCTGATACTTGAAAAAGTGTCTATACATTTCTCTTCATGGCGCAGACTGAAACTTGACTATAGACTGGTACAGACAAATGCAGACTGACTAATCAGAGGTCTGTACACTCGTTATAATACGTCGCGCGTTCAGGTGTCACGGCGTGATTGTGATCCGCGAGGAGAAAAGGTTCTACGTTAGCAGCAATCTCATTGGCTGCGTTACATACTAATACGCGGATCGACGGAAGCAGAATTTGGTCCGTCTCTATGGCAGCGCCATCTCGTAGAGCGGAGACGGACGAGCGCTGCGCCTGCGCTGTTGTGCTTAGCGAGGCGTGCTCTAGTGGGAAAGTTGTGTACGTCCTGACTACGCGGAACTATGTACGCAACATGAAGATACACAACAATTTTGTTAAATAATTTATAAACTTTCTGTATTTTTCAGCTGTACTTGATGATGGCCTAAGGCCGAAATTGCAACCGTGAAATAAAGTGTTACAGTCACTGGCGTAAATATGATGTCTTTTATAAAGGGCTGTATCAGTGTTTACGAAACACTGAATTGTCCCGCCATCCTGTTTTCCTGCTGCTTATACTCCTGGAAGTGCCAACGGCCCCTGCTGCAGTGGTAACAACGAACGTGTTAAGCGTTGTCGGGCTTGGGTAGCACATGGATGTGTGACCGTCCGAGTCTGCTGAGTGCTGCTGGCAAGCAAGGTCCACTCAGCCCTCGTAAGGCCCATTGAGGATCTAACTGATTGAGAACGGCCGGTAGAGCAGTGTGCTAACCAGGTGTGCCACCACATCCAGCTGAGGACGACACGGCGGTTGGTCGGTGACCGTCGGAGCTTCCGAGGCCTGTTCTGATGGAGTGCGGATTGTGCTCGTGCAGGTGAAATCACATTCCCGCGGCTGGTGACCTAACTTCGGACGAGAGGCTGAAATCACGATCTCACGTCCTCGCTGTTCGCAGAGATTCGGCGCTTCTCCCCGGTCTCGCAAGACGGGCGCGTGATAAGTCTGGCGGGCTCTGCAGACAGCGCTACTCGGCTCCCTCCTGCCTCCCGCAGGAGGTCCCGGGACTTCCGGCTGACGACGTCTTCTCTCGGTTGGGATCCGCTGCGTCCCCGGGGACCCCTCTTCCGCCGCCTCGCCACCTCGGCGGCCGTGATTAATGGTCCTGCGGGAAGCGATTCCCTGCCTCCTCGTGCGTGTGTGTGTGTGTGTCTGTGTGTTTGTGTGTGTGTTGGCTGGGAGGGAAGCAGTGTGTGGAGTAGCAGAACCGGGCGGGAAGTGTCGCAGCGCCGACAAAGACGGTGGGTAGGAGGGAGGGCTGTCGATATGGCGCCGAGATGCGGAAACGCCGACGGAAGCAGCTCTAGCCTCGCCAACCAGCTACTGATCTTCCTTTTCCGTGGTTTCCCTAAATTACTTCTGGCCAATGGCGGGATGGTTCATCCTGTAAGACCACTGCCGACTGCCTGTCCCATCCTAATCAGCCTAGAGACGTGAAACGCATGTAAAATATTCTAGGTGTCGAAATGTAGACCGTGGTAGGTAAATTTCCATTACTGTAGTAACCGATACCACTATTTAAAATTTTCTCTATACTAACTTCTACGTGTCTAAATTACTTCAAACAAATGCTGGGATCAGATTTTCACTCTGCAGCGGAGTGTGCGCTGATATGAAACTTCCTGGCAGATTAAAACTGTGTGCCGGACCGAGCCTCGAACTCGGGACCTTTGCCTTTCGCGGGCATGTGCTCTTCAAGTCTCGGTCCGGCACACTGTTTTAATTTTCCAGGAAGTTTCATATCAGCGCACACTTCGCTGCAGAGTGAAAATCTTATTCTGGAAACATCCCCCAGGCTGTGGCTAAGCCATGTCCCCGCAGTGTCCTCTCTTTCAGGAGTGCTAGTGTGTGTGATGTCCTCAGGTTAGTTAGGTTTAAGTAGTTCTAAGTTCTAAGGGACTGATGACCTCAGACGTGAAGTCCCATAGTGCTCACACTACACTACAGGGCACCAGCTATCTCTCCAATCCTATTCAAACTACACATGAAGTTTGTGTAAAATGTTCTGTGTGTTGAACTGCATCTGGAGAGGAGGAGGCAGTATAGGTAAAGTTTGATTACTGTACTAGTTGACACGCGTGGTCATAAAAGCTCTCGATACGAACTTCTACACTACGATGACCGAAGACGTAGGATAGGGATATGCACATATACACTACTAGCCATTAAAACTGCTACACCACGAATATCACGTGCTACAACGCGAAATTTAACTGACAGGAAGAAGATGCCGCGATATGCAAATGATTAGCTTTTCAGAGCATTCACGCAAAGTTGGCGCCAATGGCGACACCTACAACGTGCTGATGTTTCCAACCGATTTCTCATACACAAATAGCAGTTGACCGGCGTTGCCTGGTGAAACGTTGTTGCGATGCCTCGTGTAAGGAGGAGAAACGTGTACCATCACGTTTTAGACTTTGATAAAGGTCGGATTGTAGCGTATCGCGATTGCGGTTTATCGTATCGCGACATTGCAGCTCACGTTGATCGAGATCCAATGGCTGCTAGCAAAATAGGGAATCGGTGGCTTCAAGAGGGTAATACGGAACGCCGTGCTGGATCCCAACGGCCTCGTATCACTAGCAGTCGAGATAACAGGCATCTTAGCCGCATGGCTGTAACAAATAGTGCAGCCATGTGTCGATCCCTGAGTCAACAGATGAGGACGTTTACAAGACAAAAACCACCTGTACGAACAGTTTGACGACGTTTGCAGCAGCATGGACTATCAGCTCAGAGACCATGGCTGCTGTTAGCCTTGACGCTGCATCGCAGACAGGATCGCCTGCGATGGTGTACTCAACGACGAAGCTGGGTACACGAATGGCAAAACGTCATTTTTTCGGATGAATCCAGGTTCTGTTTACAGCATTATGATGGTCGCATCCGTGTTTGGTGACATCGCGGTGAACGCACATTCGACCCGACGTGATGGTATGGGGTGCCATTGGTTACACGTCTCGGTCACCTCTTGTTCGCATTGATGGAACCATGAACAGTGGACGTTACAATTCAGATGTGTTACGTCCCGTGGCTCTACCCTTCATTCGATCCCTGTGAAACCCTACATTTCAGTAGGATAATGCACGACCGCATGTTGCAGGTCCTGTACGGGCCTTTATGGATACAGAAAATGTTCGACTGCTGCCCTGGCCAGCACATTCTCCAGATCTCTCACCAATTGAAAAATTCTAGTCAATGGTGGCCTAGCAACTGGCTCGTCACAGTACGCCAGTGACTACTCTTGATGAACTGTGGTATCGTGTTGAAGCTGCATGGGCAGCAGTACCTGTACACGCCACCCAAGCTCTGTTTCATTCAATGACCAGGCGTATCAACGCCCTTATTACGGCCAGAGGTGGTAGTTCTGGGTACTGATTTCTCAGAATCTATGCACCCAATTTGCGTGAAAATGGAATCCCATGTCAGTTCTAGTATAATCTGTTTTATCGTCTGCATTTCTTCTTGGTGTAGCAATTTTAATGGCCAATAGTGTATATACGGCGGTAGTATTGTGTACACAAGGTATAAAAGGGCAGTGGATTGCCGGAGCTGTTATCTGTACTCAGGTGATTCATGTGAAAATACTACCGACGTGATTGTGAGCGCACGATGGGAATTAAGTCACTCTGAACGCGGCATGATATTTGAAGCTGGACACCCATTTCTGGATTCGATATTCCGAGATCTACAATGTCAAGTGTGTGCTGAGAATACCAAATTTCAGGCATTAGCTCTCACAGCAGACAACCCAGTGAAGGACGGCCTTCACTTAACGACCGATAGCAGCGGCGATTGCAAACACTCGTCAGTGGTAAGAGACAAGCAACACTGCGTGGAGAAGAAGAAAAAAACGCATAAATGAATGTGGTTCGTATTAAGAACGTATCCGCTAGGACAGTGTTAATGGGCTATAGCAGTAGTGGACGGACGCGAATGTCTTTGCTAACAGCACGATATCAATAGCATGTCTCTCTTGGACTCGTGACGGTGTCGGTGGGAACCTAGTCGAGAAGAAAACAGTGATATAGTCGTATGAGTCCCGATTTCAGTTGGTAAGAGCTGATGGTAAGGTTCTAGTGTGCCGCAGAGCCCACGAAACCATGGAACCGAGTTATCAACAAGGCATTGTGCGAGCTGACCGTGGCTCCATAATGGTGTCGCCTTTGTTTATATGGAATGGACTGGATCCTCTGGTCCAACTGAACCGATCATTGACTGTAAATGCTCATGTTCGGCTTCTTGAAGACCACTTGCTGTCATTCATTACGCCGGGTGATACGCCAATATGCCGATGACTAATACACGCTTCCAATGTGCGTTCATCGCTATGTCGCCAGACACGGATGAGATCATCATGATGCTGTAAACAGAACCTGGATTCATCCGAAAAAATGACGTTTTACCATTCGTGCACCCAATTTCGACGTTGAGTTCACCACCGCAGGCGCTCCTGTCTGTGATGCAGTGTCAAGGGTAACCGCAGCCATGGTCTCCGAGCTGATTGTCCATGCTGCTGCGAACGTCGTCGAACTGTTCGTGCAGGTGGTTGTTGTCTTGCAAACGTCCCCATCTGTTGAGTCAGGGATCGCGACGTGGCTGCACGATCCGTTACAGCCATGCGGATAAGATGCCTGTCATCTCGACTGCTAGTGATACGAGGCCGTTGGGATCCAGCACGGCGTTCCGTATTACCCTCCTGATCCCACCGATTCCATATTCTGCTAACAGTCATTGGATCTCGACCAACGCGAGCAGCAATGTTGCGATACGATGAACCGCAATCGTGATAGGCTACAATCCGATCTTTATCAAAGTCGGGAACGTGGTGGTACGCATTTCTCCTCCTTACACGAGCCACCACCACAACGTTTCACCAGGCAACGCCGGTCAACTGCTGTTTGTGTATGAGAAATCAGTTGGAAAATTCCATCATGTCAGCACGTTGTACGTGTAGCCAGCGGCGCCAACCTTGTGTGAATGCTGTGAAAAGGTAATTATTTCCATATCAGAGCATCTTGTTCCTGTCGGTTAAGTTTCGCGTCTGTAGCATGTCATCTTCGTGGTGTAGCAATTTTAATGGCCAGTAGTGTAGTTGCGGTGCATGACATTTTCTCCACTCTCGCAATAGGCTACACAGTCAGTCCCAAAAGTTTTGAGACTTGATTTATAAAAAACAGAGAAAAGTTAGGATGGCGATTTTAAAGCTTCAGGAGCTGTGCTCCCTACTTGGTCGCAAAGCACAGAACGTTGATACAACCACACGAAACTTTCAGTAAAGTCCTTCTTTGAGAAATTGTTTACTCAGACGTCACATTCATACCTTCCCCCATCTTTGCCAACCATCAGTGACCCAATCTGCACTTTGTCGTTTTGTGGTAGTTTCGTACTGATAAAGCCAACGGCCTTACCGCAGTGTTAACTCCGGCTCCCGTCAGATCACCGAAGTTTAAGCGCTGTCGAGCTGGGCTAGCACTTGGATCGAGGCTGTTCAGCAACTGTTTCACGTGAGACCGGGGGTCGGTAAAAGGATCCAGTTACTAATTTATTCCGGTTGTCGAATATAACCTCCGCCCATACTAAGTCACTGGAACTACCTGCTTCAATGTCGCTTGTGAGTTGGAACACACATTACATTATTTTACGTAAGTTGTGCTTCTTGTTTCTGTTGTTGTGCAGATCATTAGAATTACGGCGTTTCCCTCTAAAACCAGGGATTTTTCTTCTCTGTGACCCTGTAAATACCAGAGCTAAACAATATAAAACAACAACGTACGTTACAAGCATAGCATTCTGTATTACTTCATTTCCTTATTTCTAACATTTTAAAATTGTACGTCGACTTTAGGTGACATGTCAATCACAGATGTTCTTATCTGTATTTAGCGAAGATATTTTCAGTCATGTTTTGAACATTGTCCCGCTACACTTTGTTAACTATTGTTTCACCGCAAGAGATACCGGATTTTTAGAGAGTAAATTAATATGGAGTATGTCGTTATTCTTTTCAAACATTCACATTCCCATTTCTTCTTTCCTTGTTGTATTTTGGGGATGCAATTGTAATTAAAGTAGGCACAAATGCAGTGATCAAAAAGAAATGATTAGCGTACATTCGCATTCTCTTTTCATCGTTCCTTTCTTGTTGCTCCTATGGCGATGGACTCTATCTATCGCAATCAGTGAGCGTGAAAGGAGGCTACTCTACAGACAGAGGGATCTATATTTATACTTGGCAGAACTAACTACACGCTGACACAATCGTCGGTATTGCTTTCGTTTCCTAAAAGTTATAAATATTGCGATTTCGGAAAAGAAGCTCTGTATTTCGCCAAGATGTTGAAGAAGAAGGTCCCTTACGTACTGGTTGTATCGAGTAGGATGTGGAGACGGCGGTTTGAAACTGGACAGAAGAAGTACGAGGAAGGGCGTCCCTCACCTGAGGGATCGCTAAAGCTACATCTACGTCTACATCACTACTCTGCAATTCACATTTAAGTGCTTTGGCAGAGGGTTCATCGAACCACAATCATACTATCTCTCTACCAGAACGAGATTTTCACTCTGCAGCGGAGTGTGCGCTGATATGAAACTTCCTGACAGACTTGCCCGCGAAAGGCAAAGGTCCCGAGTTTGAGTCTCGGTCCGGCACACAGTTTTAATCTGCCAGGAAGTTTCATATCAGCGCACACTCCGCTGCAGAGTGAAAATCTCAGTCTGGAAACATCCACCAGGCTGTTGGCTAAGCCATGTCTCCGCAATATCCTTTCCTTCAGGAGTGCTAGTTCTGCAAGGTTCGCAGGAAGACTTCTGTAAAGTTTGGAAGGTAGGAGACGAAATACTGGCAGAAGTAAATCTGTGAGGACGAGTCGTGAGTCGTGCTTGGGTAGCTCAGTCGGTAGAGCACTTGCCCGCGAAAGGCAAAGGTCCCGAGTTCGAGTCTCGGTCCGGCACACAGTTTTAATCTGCCAGGAAGTATCTCTCTGCCATTCCACTCCCGAACAGCACGCGGGCAAAACGAACACCTAAACCTTTCTGTTCGAGCTCTGATTTCTCTTATTTTATTTTGATGATGATCACCCCCCCCCCCCCCCCCTATGAACCATGAACCTTGCCGTCGGTGGGGAGGCTTGCGTGCCTCAGCGATACAGATGGCCGTACCGTAGGTGCAACCACAACGGAGGGGTATCTGTTGAGAGGCCAGACAAACGTGTGGTTCCTGAAGAGGGGCAGCAGCCTTTTCAGTAGTTGCAGGGGCAACAGTCTGGATGATTGACTGATCTGGCCTTGCAACATTAACCAAAACGGCCTTGCTGTGCTGGTACTGCGAACGGCTGAAAGCAAGGGGTAACTACAGCCGTAATTTTTCCCGAGGACATGCAGCTTTACTGTATGATAAAATGATGATGGCATCCTCTTGGGTAAAATATTCCGGAGGTAAAATAGTCCCCCATTCGGATCTCCGGGCGGGGACTACTCAGGAGGATGTCGTTATCAGGAGAAAGAAAACTGGCGTTCTACGGATCGGAGCGTGGAATGTCAGATCCCTTAATCGGGCAGGTAGGTTAGAAAATTTAAAAAGGGAAATGGATAGGTTAAAGTTAGATATAGTGGGAATTAGTGAAGTTCGGTGGCAGGAGGAACAAGACTTCTGGTCAGGTGACTACAGGGTTATAAACACAAAATCAAATAGGGGTAATGCAGGAGTAGGTTTAATAATGAATTGGAAAATAGGAATGCGGGTAAGCTACTACAAACAGCATAGTGAACGCATTATTGTGGCCAAGATAGATACGAAGCCCACACCTACTACAGTAGTACAAGTTTATATGCCAACTAGCTCTGCAGATGATGAAGAAATTGAAGAAATGTACGATGAAATAAAAGAAATTATCCAGATAGTGAAGGGAGACGAAAATTTAATAGTAATGGGTGACTGGAATTCGAGTGTAGGAAAAGGGAGAGAAGGAAACATAGTAGGTGAATATGGATTGGGGCTAAGAAATGAAAGAGGAAGCCGCCTAGTAGAATTTTGCACAGAGCACAAATTAATCATAGCTAACACTTGGTTTAAGAATCATGAAAGGAGGTTGTATACGTGGAAGAACCCTGGAGATACTAAAAGGTATCAGATATATTATATAATGGTAAGACAGAGATTTAGGAACCAGGTTTTAAGTTGTAAGACATTTCCAGGGGCAGATGTGGACTCTGACCACAATCTATTGGTTATGACCTGTAGATTAAAACTGAAGAAACTGCAAAAATGTGAGAAATTAAGGAGATGGGACCTGGATAAACTGAAAGAACCAGAGGTTGTACAGAGTTTCAGAGAGAGCATAAGGGAACAATTGACAGGAATAGGGGAAAGAAATACAGTAGAAGAAGAATGGGTAGCTCTGAGGGATGTAGTAGTGAAGGCAGCAGAGAATAAAGTAGGTAAAAAGACGAGGGCTGCTAGAAATCCTAGGGTAACAGAAGAAATATTGAATTTAATTGATGAAAGGAGAAAATATAAAAATGTAGTAAATGAAGCAGGCAAAAAGGAATACAAACGTCTCAAAAATGAGATCGACAGGAAGTGCAAAATGGCTAAACAGGGATGGCTAGAGGACAAATGTAAGGATGTAGAAGCTTATCTCACTAGGGGTAAGATGGATACTGCCTACAGGAAAATTAAAGAGACCTTTGGAGAGAAGAGAACCACGTGTATGAATATCAAGAGCTCAGATGGCAGCCCAGTTCTAAGCAAAGAAGGGAAGGCAGAAAGGTGGAAGGAGTATATAGAAGGTTTATACAAGGGCGATGTACTTGAGGACAATATTATGGAAATAGAAGAGGATGTAGATGAAGACGAAATGGGAGATACGATACTGCGTGAAGAGTTTGACAGAGCACTGAAAGACCTGAGTCGAAACAAGGCCCCCGGAGTAGACAACATTCCATTAGAACTACTGACGGCCTTGGGAGAGCCAGTCATGACAAAACTCTACCAGCTGGTGAGCAAGATGTATGAGACAGGCGAAATACCCTCAGACTTCAAGAAGAATATAATAATTCCAATCCCAAAGAAAGCAGGTGCTGACAGATGTGAAAATTACCGAACTATCAGTTTAATAAGCCACGGCTGCAAAATACTAACGCGAATTCTTTACAGACGAATGGAAAAACTGGTAGATGCAGACCTCGGGGAGGATCAGTTTGGATTCCGTCGAAATGTTGGAACACGTGAGGCAATACTGACCTTACGACTTATCTTAGAAGAAAGATTAAGAAAAGGCAAACCTACGTTTCTAGCATTTGTAGACTTAGAGAAAGCTTTTGACAATGTTGACTGGAATACTCTTTTTCAAATTCTAAAGGTGGCAGGGGTAAAATACAGGGAGCGAAAGGCTATTTATAATTTGTACAGAAACCAGATGGCAGTAATAAGAGTCGAGGGGCATGAAAGGGAAGCAGTGGTTGGGAAAGGAGTGAGACAGGGTTGTAGCCTCTCCCCGATGTTATTCAATCTGTATATTGAGCAAGCAGTAAAGGAAACAAAAGAAAAATTTGGAGTAGGTATTAAAATTCATGGAGACGAAGTAAAAACTTTGAGGTTCGCCGATGACATTGTAATTCTGTCAGAGACGGCTAAGGACTTGGAAGAGCAGTTGAACGGAATGGACAGTGTCTTGAAAGGAGGATATAAGATGAACATTAACAAAAGCAAAACGAGGATAATGGAATGTAGTCAAATTAAATCGGGTGATGCTGAGGGAATTAGATTAGGAAATGAGACACTTAAAGTAGTAAAGGAGTTTTGCTATTTAGGAAGTAAAATAACTGATGATGGCCGAAGTAGAGAGGATATAAAATGTAGACTGGCAATGGCAAGGAAAGCGTTTCTGAAGAAGAGAAATATGTTAACATCGAATATAGATTTATGTATCAGGAAGTCGTTTCTGAAAGTATTTGTTTGGAGTGTAGCCATGTATGGAAGTGAAACATGGACGATTACTAGTTTGGACAAGAAGAGAATAGAAGCTTTCGAAATGTGGTGCTACAGAAGAATACTGAAGATAAGGTGGATAGATCACGTAACTAATGAGGAGGTATTGAATAGGATTGGGGAGAAGAGAAGTTTGTGGCACAACTTGACTAGAAGAAGGGATCGGTTGGTAGGACATGTTTTGAGGCATCAAGGGATCACAAATTTAGCATTGGAGGGCAGCGTGGAGGGTAAAAATCGTAGAGGGAGACCGAGAGATGAGTACACTAAGCAGATTCAGAAGGATGTAGGTTGCAGTAGGTACTGGGAGATGAAGCAGCTTGCACAGGATAGAGTAGCATGGAGAGCTGCATCAAACCAGTCTCAGGACTGAAGACAACAACAACATTCCTACCTATGTAGGTTGGGCTCAACAAAATATTTTCGCATTCGGAAGAGAAAGTTGGTGACAAATTTCGTAAATACATCTCGCCGCGACAAAAAACGTCTTTGCTTTAATGACTTCCATCCCGACTCGCGTATCATATCTGCCACACTCTCTCCCCTATAACGCGATAATACAAAACGAGCTGCCCTTTTTTGCACCCTTTCGATGTCCTCCGTCAATCCCACCTGGTAAGGATCCCACACTGCGCAGCAATATTCTAACAGAGGACGAACGAGTGTAGTGTAAGCTGTCTCTTTAGTGGACTTGTTGCTTCTTCTAAGTGTCCTGCCAATGAAACGCAACCTTTGGCTCACCTTCCCCACAATATAATCTATGTGGTCTTTCCAACTGAAGTTGTTCGTAATTTTAACACCCAGGTACTTAGTTGAATTGACAGCTTTGAGAATTGCACTATTTATCGAGTAATCGAATTCCAATGGATTTCTTTTGGAACTCATGTGGATCACCTCACACTTTTCGTTATGGCGAAGGAGCAAGTGTGGCAAATTTCCGGCGTGACAAGTGTCCGGCATTCTGACAACCAGGCCTGGGATTGATCACTGAAGCAGGAGTCACCGCAATGTCGAGGTACCAGAGATAGGACGGAACCACGCTGAGAATCGAGTTATTAATGGCGTCCCCAGTGCAGGGGACGCAAGACGCGCGCGTATCTGCCGTGCGACTCGACTGGATCCCCTGGGATGGGTAGGACCACCGGCGAAGGCGCGGTGCTGCGTGTCGAAGCGGGCAACCCAAAGGAGAAGCGGCGCGTCTCCCTTTATCTCAGAGCCGGCGGCGTGCGGCTCTGATGTCGCCGACAAGGCATGCGCACTCACGCACTGCTTGCGTGAGCGGCGTGTCACGTCCCCACGTATCAGTGTTTCCACTTTTAGACTTTCCGCCCTGCTTTAGGGCTAAAAGTCTAAAGGTGCCATTCCGAACACGGCGACAGCGACCGACCGCGGCTGCAGAAGACAGAGGGCAACGCTGCCGCCTGCAGTGGGTGCGTTGCGGAACGCAGCGACAGACAAGCTATGCAGTTGCCGGGAACAACTGCCCGAGGCGAGATGTCTGTTAAACCACCGCTGTTACTGCGCTGTGGTTGGGACAGGAAGGCAATGACATTTTATTGTTGTGTTCCAGGAAAAGATGAAAACTGGGAATGCCTTCACATAAAAGTAGAACTGCAGAAGGCAGTTACACAGCACTGATAAAAAGACATTTGCTAGGTGATGAAAATATCTTCAGGAGCTACTGTAGTCTAAATAAAAGACAGTTTAATTTTGTGCTCAGTTTTTATCAAAGATGGCATAATGCTACAGTGCCTAAGAAAGTGCAGAAGAAAAATTATATTTGACGCTGAGGTAAATCCACAAAATGTTATACATTATTAGATTGTGCTGCAGTCCCAAGACTTTGTGAGAGAGTTGTGGAGGTTGAAGGGTTTTCTGTTATCACTTGGCTGATGAGTATCGCACTGTGCAGCTATCATTTCTCAATCATACTAACTTATCTTTTGGCTTCTGCCTTATAAACTGGAGGTAAACTCCTTACGACTGTGCTGATGTGACGGAAAAATAAGTTAATATCATCATCTTTGTGTTCCATAAACGTTTTTACTAAATTTTGCCTAATTTCGACCCTTTCTTTCCACATTTGTAATATTGTAACATCATTACTACGAACTTTACTGCGTTTTCTTATCCGTGCTGGCACATAACGTTCATCGTTTGTTACCACAGATTGTTTCACCACTATTTTCTGTTGTATGTGTTTGTGCCGTATCTTGACCGAGCGAGGTGGCGCAGTGGTTAGCACACTGGACTCGCATTCGGGAGGACGACGGTTCAATCCCGTCTCCGGCCATCCTGATTTAGGTTTTCCGTGATTTCCCTAAATCGTTTCAGGCAAATACTGGGATGGTTCCTTTGAAAGGGCCGATTTCCTTCCCAAGCCTTCCCTAACCCGAGCTTGCGCTCCGTCTCTAATGACCTCGTTGTCGAAGTGACGTTAAACACTAACCACCACCACCATATGCCGTATCTTTCTTCCCGTGATGCCGAAAGGTCCAGTTGACGAGTTCGATCTCCACTGTCTTCTTGGCTTTTTTGTATTGTTGTCTGTGATGATGTCAACGTAATATTTGTTCCGCCAGATCTGTGTTGTGCAACACTGTCAAGGAACGATAGCTGTTTGTGTCTTCTTGTTTCTGAATTTTTTGAGGCAGCAGAGCCCGTTCCTAATTATCTTTCCTTCTTGAACCTCTGGTAACCGTCTCTTAAAAATTTCCACTTCTTCTTACAGTCATCACCTGTTAATGGAAATTATATTAGCTGTATGTTTCCGTTTGTTTCAGATTCTTGGTCACAGGCGAAAGTTACCGGTCTTTATCATGTGCCTATAGTATACCACCACCTTACATATCAAGAGTTGTTAACAATGTTTTGAAGATATTAAGAATAAGGCTGCTGCAGATGTTGATGCCACCTTCTACTGAATCAGATTTCAGACGTTTTGAAGAAGAATTTTGGCTTAAATACAATATACCTAATTGTGTAGGCGCTATGGATGGAAAACATATTCGCATAAAGGGCACCAGAGAAAAGTGGATCTCTGTTTTTTAATTACAAAGATTTTTTTTTCAATTGCTCTGCTGGCTGTTGCGCACGCAAATTGTAAATTCATTAGCGTTGATGTCGGCGCTTACGGAAAAAGAGTCTGATAACGGTATATTGCAGAAATCGGCCGTGGGCAAGAAAATAGCCGCAAAGGAGTTTAATATAGCCCCAGCGAAATGTTTGCCAGGCACAAATGTGGGTCTGTTCGGCCAGCAAAAGGAGTCTCCGGTCGGTGTGCGGTTGGGCGCCAACGCCACTATCGGTCCCTGACCGGATGTGCGGTCTGCCGCCGAAGCAGGCATACGGCGGCAGAGACGGTGCCGCCGCGTTCAGCCAACACCGACTCAAAGGAAGGCCTCGCTGCTTGTTGGTGACGTCACGCCAGCAGGGCACGGCGAACGCCAGCTCTGCTGCAGGCAGAAACGCCTGGGCGTGCTTATCACTATAAATCTCTTATTTTTTGACAAAATGTTTGGTATTGTTTTGGATTCTGCAGTTTTATTCAGATTAAAGATTTTCTTACTATCGTAAAGCTGCAAATGAAGATCATAGTTCCGTATTACTGAATCCTGTCGAAACAAACGTAGATCAATATGAGAAGATGCTTTGCCCCATTGCAAGCTTCGGAAATTTTGCATTCAAGTAACTATATTTACTTGATCCATTTTGCTATCGAAACTTACCACAACCCCCTTACAATGAACTCGTTTCTTTTATTTATTTATTTATTTTCGTTAGACATCGTCACTGGAAATGTGAACTAATTTACATGTGTAAATGTCCAGCTGTTGCCAGTCATTAGAATACAGTCGTTTTCAACCAAAGGAATTCTAAACAGGAAACAAAATAGCTTCATACATAGAAAATACAGCTGAGCTTAAACTTTTTTATGCGTGCATATTAGAAAAGATAAACATTCCCCTCTTGCAACTGAAAGAAACTTTATAAGATAAAAAAAATGTTATTTGATAGAACAAGTATCTCTCTTTTCCCCTCTTCTTCTGTCTCCCTCCCCCAACGTGTACAGTCACAAGATATTTCATTATTATTCAGTGCTCCTCAGCCGATAGTCAACCAAGATACTTAAAGGAGAGCACCAATATGTTCGCAGTTTCTTGTGAAAGCAACCCTGTACAAACGTAACTTCCTCAGATGTATAAATAAGGTAAAGAAGCACGAATTCTGTTGCTGCTAGACCATGAAGCTGTTTTCGTATGTCAGTCCTTAAAAAAGGTGGAAATTTAAGTTCAGGAGTACATTATTTGTTAAGAAGTGTAGTGAATTGCGCAAGTAATTGGTTGCAGAAATCTCTCAGAACAATGTGTGTTGGTGAACTACCGCCAACAGTTTCTCATTTTCTCCTGTCAGACAGGGAGACACCGCCATTATGAGTATGCCTGCAACAGACCTGGCGTTCGCCGTTGCCTAGCTGACGTGACGTCACCAACAAGCGCCGAGGCCTTCCTGTGAGTCGGTGTTGGTTCAGCTCGCCTCACATTGCAAACAATGGCAACCAGTGGTGCCACCTGCAGCCGGTCGGTGCAGTCAGCGGTCGTGTTCGGAATCGCACCTTTATGGTGTGTGTGGTTTGGGGCTATTCTATTTCACATCTACTTCTGTACTCTGCTACCACCGTGAGCTGCATGGCAGAGGGTACGCCACATTCACCCATTTCACTCACGTATGGAGCGTTGTTCATGAGGACAGTATAATAGAAATGTAGATGAAGATGAAATAGGGCATACGATACTGCGTGAAGAGTTTGACAGAGCACTGAAAGACTTGAGTCGAAACAAGGCCCCGGGGCGTACCCAACATTCCATTAGAATTACTGACGGCCTTGGGAGAGCCAGGCCTAACAATACTCTACCATACAGTGAACAAGATATGATACAGGTGAAATACCCTCAGACTTCAAGAAGAATACAGGGTGAAAAGTATTTGACCCGGCAAACTCTGGGGGGTTGTAGGGGACATCAAAACAAATATTTTTCCCTGATGTCATTTTTTCCTATGAGGATTATTTAAACCTGTGGGGGCCGTATTACGCTCTTCAGTTGTTAGAGGCCGTATTACGATCTTCAGTTGTTAGAGGGTGTATTACGCTCTTCAGTTGTAGGCAACTGCTGTCCACCTGCGCAGTAATGCACTGTCTCTGTTTGCTAATGGAGCGATACACCAGGAGTGAGTACACTGATATGGTTCGTGCGTACTACGTAGCACACCACAACGGACGAGCTGCACAGCGGGTTCATCAACAACAATATCGTAATCGACGTATTGCGCATCATACGACCTTTGCAGCTGTGTACCAACGTCTGCGTGAGACCGGGCCATTTTGCAGATTACCTGGAAAGGGACGCCGTCGTACGGTAAGAACACTGCAATTGGAGGAAGCTGTCTTGCAGCATGTGGAGCGGGATCCTTCAGTCAGCACTCGTGCAATTGCACGTCACGTGGGGACGAATCAGACGAATGTAAGAGCAGTCCTTCGAGAGAAATTGTTACGTCCATTTCACTTACAGCGTGTCCACAACCTGGAAACAGTTGAATATCCACCCAGAGCAGAATTTTCGCAGAGGTACCTGCAACAGTGTGAAATGCATCCTACATTTCCATCCTCTGTGTTGTTTCGGGGGTGATGGAGTCTTCAACATGCACAATTCGCATGTTTGGAGTGAGGGTAACCCACATGCCACAGTTACTAGAGCTCATCAAGTGCGGTTCTTTGTTAACGTGTGGGTCTGTGTTGTTGGGAACTGTTTAATTGGGCCGTGTCTGCTACGTAGGCCATTAAATGGCAGGCAGTATTAAATTTTCTCGCCAGAGCATTGCCAGAATTGCCGGAAGACGTTCCGCTCCCTAGAAGACAACGCATGTGGTTCCAACATGACGGGGCGCCGGCGCATTTCAGTCGTCGTGTGCGTCGATGCCTGGCCCGACGGTTCCCAGGAACGTGGATTGGCAGAGATGGTCCTGTATCATGGCCTGCTCGATCCCCAGATATGTCCCCTCTGGACTTTTTTGTGTGGGGAGAGATGTGCAACCTTGTTTACGCAACTCCTCTTGCATCAGAAGAGGATCTGGTTGCCCAGATAGTAGCAGCAGCAGGAACAATTCAGGATATTCCTTGGGTTTTTGCCCGTGTCAGACAGAACAAGATCCGATGGTGTAACCTTTGTTTGTGTGTCAATGGAGGCATTTTTGAAAATCTACTGTAATTGAAATTGGATTGTGTTAATGTGTTGTCTCTTGGTCATAAAAAATGGAAAATTGTTTGTTGATTTAATTAATTTGCCGCCAGAGAAATCTTCCTCTACCGGTTTAAATACTCTTCATAGGAAAAAATGACATTAGGGAAAAATATTTGTTTTGATGTCCCCTACAACCTCCCAGAGTTTGTCTGTTTAAATACTTTTCACCCTGTATAATAATTCCAATCCCAAAGAAAGCAGGTGTTGACAGATGTGAAAATTACCGAACTATCACTTTAATAAGCCACGGCTGCAAAATACTAACGCGAATTTACTAACACGAATTCTTTATAGACGAATGGGAAAAACTGGTAGAATCCGACCTCGGGGAAGAACAGTTTGCATTCCGTAGAAATGTTGGAACACGTGAGGCAATACAGACCTTACGACTTATCTTAGAACAAAGATCAAGGAAACGCAAACATACGTTTCTAGCATTTGTAGACTTAGCGAAAGCTTTTGACAATGTTGACTGGAATACTCTCTTTCAAAATCTGAAGGTGGCAGGGGCAAAATACAGGGAGCGAAAGTCTATTTACAATTCGTACAAAAACCACATGGCAGTTGAAAGAGTCGAGGGGCATGAAATGGAAGCAGTGGTTGCGAAGGGAGTGAGACAGGGTTGTAGCCTATCCCCGGTGTTATTCAATCTGTATATTGCGCAAGCAGCAAAGGAAACAAAAGAAAAATTCGGAGTATGAATTAAAATCCATGGAGAAGAAATAAAAACTTTGACGTTTACCGATGACACTGTAATTCTGTCAGAGACAGCAAAGGACCTGGAAGAGCAGCTGAACGGAATGAACAGTGTCTTGAAAGGAGGATACAAGATGAACATCAACAAAAGCAAAACGAGGATAATGGAATGATGTTGTTGTTGTTGTTGTGGTCTTCAGTCCTGAGACTGGTATGATGCAGCTCTCCATGCTACTCTATCCTGTGCAAGCTTCTTCAACTCCCAGTACCTACTGCAGCCTACATCCTTCTGAATCTGCTTAGTGTATTCATCTCTTGGTCTCCCTCTTCGATTTTTACCCTCCACGCTGCCCCCCCCCCCCCCCCCCCAATACTAAACTGGTGGTTCACTGGAGTCTCACAATGTGTCCTGTCTCCTGGTCAGTTCTTGTAGTGAAGTGATGCGGCCCCAGTTTTATTCAGTACCTCCTCATTAGTTACCAGATCTACCCACCTAATTTTCAGCATTCTTCTGTAGCACCACATTTCGAAAGTTTCTATTCTCTTCTTGTATAAACTATTTATAGTCCATGTTTCACTTCCATAGAAGGTTATCTTCCATACAAATATTTTCAGTAGAGACTTTCTGACAACTTAAATCTATACTCGATATTAACAAATTTCTATTCTTCAGAAACGATTTCCTTGCCACTGCCAGTCTACATTTTATATCCTCTCTACTTCGACTGTCATCAGTTATTTTGCTCCCCAAATAGCAGAACTCATCTACTACTGTAAGTGTCTCACTTCCTAATCAAATTCCCTGAAGATCACTCGATTTACGTCGCCTATCCCCCCCCCATGAACCATGGACCTTGCCGTTGGTGGGGCTCAGCGATACAGATAGCCGTACCGTAGGTACAACCACAACGGATGCATATCTGTTGAGAGGCCAGACAAACGTGTGGTTCCTGAAGAGGGGCAGCAGCCTTTTCAGTAGTTTCAAGGACAGCAGTCTGGATGATTGACTGATCTGGCCTTGTAACACTAACCAAAACGGCCTTGCTGTGCTGGTACTGCGAACGGCTGAAAGCAAGGGGAAACTACAGCCGTAATTCTTCCCGAGGACATGCAGCTTTACTGTATGATTAAATAATGAAGGCGTCCTCTTGGGTAAAATATTCCGGCGGTAAAATAGTCCCCCATTCGGATCCCCGGGCGGGGACTGCTCAAGAGGACGCCGGTATCAGGAGAAAGAAAAGTTCTACGGATCGGAACATGGAATGTCAGATCCTTTAATCGGGCAGGTAGGTTAGAAAATTTAAAAAGGGAAATGGATAGGTAAAAGTTAGATATAGTGGGAATTAGTGAAGTTCGGTGGCAGGAGGAACAAAACTTTTGGTCAGGTGACTACAGGGTTTTAAACACAAAATCAAATAGGGGTATTGCAGAGGTAGGTTTAATAATGAATAGGAAAATAGGAATGCGGGTAAGCTACTACAAACAGCATAGTGAACGCATTATTGTGGCCAAGATAGATACGAAGCCCACACCTACTACAGTAGTACAAGTTTATATGCCAACTAGCTCTGCAGATGATGAAGAAATTGAGGAAATGTATGATGAGATAAAAGAAATTATTCAGGTAGTGAAGGTAGACGAAAATTTAATAGTCATGAGTGACTGGAATTCGAGTGTAGGAAAAGGGAGAGAAGGAAACGTAGTAGGTGGATATGGATTGGGGCTAAGAAATGAAAGAGGAAGCCGCCTGGCAGAATTCTGCACATAGCACTACTTAATCATAGCTAACACTTATTTTAAGAATCATGAAAGAAGGTTGTATACATAAAAGAACCCTGGAGATACTAAAAGGTATAAGATAGATTATATAATGGTAAGACAGAGATTTAGGAACCAGGTTTCAAATTGTAAAACATTTCCAGGGGCAGATGTGGACTCCGACCACAATCTATTCGTTGTGACCTGTAGATTAAAACTGAAGAAACTGCAAAAAGGTGGGAATTTAAGGAGATGGGACCTGGATAAACTGAAAGAACCAGAGGTTGTACAGAGTTTCAGGGAGAGCATAAGGGAACAATTGACAGGAATGGGGGAAAGAAATACAGTAGACGAGGAATTGATAGCTTTGGGGGATGAAGTAGTGAAGGCAGCAGAGTATCAAGTAGATAAAAAGACGAGGGCTAGTAGAAATCCTTGAGTACAGAAGAAATATTTAATTGATGAAAAGAGAAAATATAAAAATGAAATAAATCAAGCAGGCAAAAACGAATACAAACGTCTCAAAAATGAGATCGACAGGAAGTGCAAAATGGCTAAGCAGGGATGGCTAGAGGACAAATGTAAGGATGTAGAGGCTTATCTCACTAGGGTAAGATAGATACTGCTTACAGGAAAATTAAAGAGACCTTAGGAGATAAGAGAACCACTTGTATGAATATCAAGAGCTCAGATGGAAACACAGTTCTAAGCAAAGAAGGGAAAGCAGAAAGGTGGAAGGAGTATATAGAGGGTTTATTTAAGGGCGATGTACTTGAGGACAATATTATGGAAATGGAGGAGGATGTAGATGAAGATGAAATGGTAGATACGATACTGCGTGAAGAGTTTGACAGAGCACTGAAAGACCTGTGTCGAATCAAGGTCCCCGGAGTAAACAATATTCCATTGGAACTACTGACGGCCTTGGGAGAGCCAGTCCTGACAAAAGTCTACCATCTGGTGAGCAAGATGTATGAAACAGGCGAAATTCCATCAGCCTTCAAGAGGAATATAATAATTACAATCCCAAAGAAAGCAGGTGTTGACAGATGTGAAAATTACCGAACAATCAGTTTAATAAGCCACAGCTGCAAAATACTGACACGAATTCTTTACAGACGAATGGAAAAACTAGTAGAAGCCGACCGCGGGGAGGATCAGTTTGGATTCCGTAGTAATACTGGAACACGTGAGGCAATACTGACCTTACGACTTACCTTAGAAGGAAGATTAAGGAAAGGCAAACCTACGTTTCTAGCATTTGTAGACTTAAAGAAAGCTTTTGACAATGTCGACTGGAATACTCTCTTTCAAATTCTAAAGGTGGCAGGGGTAAAATACAGGGAGCGAAAGGCTAGTTACAATTTGTACAGAAACCATATGGCAGTTATAAGAGTTGAGGGACATGAAAGGGAAGCAGTGCTTGGGAAGGGAGTGAGACAGGGTTGTAGCCTCTCCCCGATGTTATTCAATCTGTATATCGAGCAAGCAATAAAGGAAACAAAAGAAAAATTCGGAGTAAGTATTAAAATCCACGGAGAAGAAATAAAAACTTTGAGGTTCGGCGACGACATTGCAATTCTGTCAGAGACAGCAAAGGACTTGGAAGAGCAGTTAAACGGACTGTGTCTTGAGAGGAGGATATAAGATGAACATCAACAAAAGCAAAACGAGGATAATGGAATGTGGTCGAATTAAGTCGGGTGATGCTGAGGGAAATAGATTAGGAAATGAGACACTTAAAGTAGTAAAGGAGTTTTGCTATTTGGGGAGCAAAATAACTGATGATGGTCGAAGTAGAGAGGATATAAAATGTAGACTGGCAATGGCAAGGAAAGCGTTTCTGAAGAATAGAAATTTGTTAATATCGAGTATAGATTTAAGTTTTCAGAAAGTCTTTACTGAAAGTATTTGTGTGGAGTGTAGCCATGTATGGAAGTGAAACATGGACGATAAATAGTTTGGACAAGAAGAGAATAGAAGCTTTCGAAATGTGGTGCTACAGAAGAATGCTGAAGATTAGATGGGTAGATCACATAACTAATGAGGAAGTATTGAATAGAATTGGGGAGAAGTTTGTGGCACAACTTGACTAGAAGAAGGGGTCGGTTGGTAGGACATGTTCTGCGGCATCAAGTGATCACCAATTTAGTATTGGAGGGCAGCATGGAGGGTAAAAATGGTAGAGGGAGACCAAGAGATGAATACACTAAGCAGATTCAGAAGGATGTAGGTTGCAGTAGGTACAGGGAGATGAAGAAGCTTGCACAGGATAGAGTGGCATGGAGAGCAGCATCAAACCAGTCTCAGGACTGAAGACCACAACAACAACATTCCGTTATTCTTGTTTTGCTTTTGTTGATGTTCATCTTGTATCCTCCTCTGGAGACAATGTCCATTCCATTCGACTACTCTTCCAAGTCCTTTTCGTCTCTGAGAGAATTACAATGGCATCGGCAAACCTCAAAGTTTTTATTTCTTCTCGGTGACCTTTAGTTCCTACTCCGAATTTTTCTTTTGTTTCCTTTTCTGCTTGCTCAGTGTACAGATCGAATAACATAAGGAATAAGCTATAACCCTGTCCCACTTCCTTCACAATGACTGCTTTCCTTTCATGCCCCTCGACTCTTTATAACTGCCGCGTGGTTTCTGTACAGTCATTATAATTATATGCCCTAAACCCAGGCATTTTTAAAGTTTTCAGGATATTTTCGGGATAGTCCCGAAAGAACCTCGGGTAAAACCAAAATCTTAAGTGGAAACACTGCCACGTTAGTCAGCACGGTACGCACCTGAGGAGGTGAGTCAGTAACTTTACACCGAGCGAGGTGGCGCAGTGTTTAGACACTGGACCCGCATTCGGGAGGACCACGGTTCAATCCCCCGTGCGGCAATCCTGGTTTAGGTTTTTCCGTGATTTCCCTAAATCACTCCAGGCAAATGCCCGGATGGTTCTTCTGAAAGGGCACGGCCGACTTCCTTCCGCATCCTTCCCTAATCCGAAGAGACCGATGACCTCGCTGTCTGGTCCTTTCCCCAAACAACCACAACCACTAACTTTACATGAGGCCTGCAAAACCGGATTTCGTAACCCGACTTCCCAGTACCGCTCCTGGTTGGTCGTGTAAGCACTCCAGAATCGATTCTGGGAATGCGGTTTTAGCTGTCGGATTTCCTCTTCCATAATCGACTTTCCCTCCCATGTAAACGCCCTAACATTTTTTGAAACGTGTTTTAACTGTCACATTTCATCTTGTTCTTAAAAATTTTTGGTTAGTCTGAACAGAGTGGCAATTTGTGCAGGGAAAGAGAAGGAGAATTAGACATGAGACTGAGCACCAAGTTCTCTACCTCTGATATTTCATCGCTGAGAAACAGTCATTGAGCTGAATAAATCAGAAACCGGAACAGCTGATCTCTTGTGTAAAAGAACTAGCGATAAGAAAAACTATATTCGACCGGTCTAGCAAACTTGTTTCAGGCATTAACATGTAAACACGACAGCTAAAACCGGTACCCGAAATTCGGTTTTCGTTTTCCAGAACTTGTGTTTCGTATACACGTAGCACATGTGGTGTCCTGAAAACAGCGCCCATTGAAATTCCAGAAAAGATCGATGAAAGGCCCACCAATCCTCTTGCCCGAACTCCAGAACTTGTACTGACGAACAAAGACTGGAGATGCTCAAACAAGAATTGGAACGCTACATATTTTTACAATCGGAAATGATCGTGATTTAGTCAGACGCAATCACAGAAATTTTACGCTAAAATACTAAATTAAAAGTACGCACTTCAAAAATGTTTTAGTACCAGAAGCAGACATTACACGTGAAACACGCACGGTGCAAAATTCCTTCGTGTCCACACTGAACAAGTTAACATGTAGTTAACACACAGATAAAATACAAGGAGCTCAGTTCAGCATTTTTTGCCCTATGTAGCATCTCCCACTGGGTTGACCTAAAGACGAGAGTATTGATTCAAATGCGCGAAGAGTCTCTATTGCAACTGTGTAATTGTTTTATTAATTGCAGTAACGCGTTTCACACATTTAGTACTTTATCAGACGGGAACAATAAGGAAATAAGTCTCAAACACGAAAACCTAGTGAGCAAACAGATTCATATCTATGGAGGTGAGTAAATTTTAAAAACTTTAAAAATTTACTTGTTTTAATGCTCGGAGTTTTATGTATGGGTCGCGATTTTCATGTAAAGCAGCAGTGAGAAACACGCTTGTCATGAACTATAAGTTAACGAAACGGAACTCTAAAAAAAGGTAAAACGATATACAGGACGTAAATTTTAAGTTGACAAACCAGAATAACTCGAAAAATAAGCTTCACACGAAAAACTGTGTAGAATCCAAAGTTGATTATTTTCGGGAGGGACATCTGCTGGTGCTAAAATTAGCCCGCCACCCCAGCCCCAAGGGGGTAGGCGGGAGTTAACTGTAAAATTTCAAATGGGAACCCGCATTTTTTATTGCAGAATCAGATTCTACATGAAAAACTACGTACATTTTGTCTTAAACATTTGTTTTGCTTCTTGGTAGTTGGCGCTTTAATTCAAGAAAATCCATGTTCTCATTTTTGCGTGGAAAATGATTACGGACAAATGAAAAATACGTACTTACTTCGTAAATTTTGATTCGTTAAAACTAAATCTCTCCCTCTCTCTCCATAAGGTGGGGTCTGAGAAAGAGGAGTTAGACTTTTACAAATATTGACACAAATATTAATTTTTTCCGCAGATTCGGATAAGTTTTGTTTGTTTCAGGGTGATGAGGCGACACAGTTTTTAATTATCTAACAATTCATCTGACTAGCTAACTACCCAAATATCCTACTTACTAAAGAGTGAACTCACTAACTCACAAAGTAAAAGATTGAGGAAAAGACTAAACTACCCGCTCACTAAAGATGAAAGTATTCCCGTTTAAGATTTGCTGGTCCTGAAAAGGAACGATTGGTTCAGAAATGGCTCTGAGCACTATGGGACTTAACATCTGAGGTCATCAGTCCCCTAGAACTGAGAACTACTTAAACCTAACTAACCAAAGGACATCACACACATTCATACCCGAGGCAGGATTCGAACCTGCGACGGTAGCGGTCGCGCGGTTCCAGACTGAAGCGCCTAGAGCCGCTCGGTTACAGCGGTAGGCGGAACTACTGGTTTCGTTTTATTGTTGATTATTTGCAGATACTTGCAAGTAAATAAATTACGAAGTAAATAAGTATTTTTTATCTACCCGTAACCATTTCCCACGCAAAAATGAGAACATGGATTTTCTTGAATAACAGCGCCAACTCCCAAGAATCAAAACAAATATTTACGACAAAATGTACGTAGTTTTTTTAATGTAGAATCTGATTCTGCAATTCCGGCTGGCTAATTTTAGCACCAGCAGATGTCCCCTCGAAAATAATCAACTTTTGATTCTACACATTTTTTTCGTGTGGAGCTTATTTTTCGAGTTATTGTGGTTTGTCAACTTAAAATTTACACCCTGTATAGTAAAAACATTTATAACGAGTTGGCCGAGGGGGAGACTGATAAAGTATAAAAGTAATAAAAAAGAGATGTCATGTAATTAATACTTACCATAGCAGAAGGAAGAACCCGTGCAGCGGTAGGTACACGTTTACTAGCATTAAACTGAGTGAAGTGGAATTGCAGTGCCCACAGCGACCGTAAACACGGAACTGGTGCAGCGGGGTTAAGGAATGCAAACTGCGTGAGTTGAGGGCTAGCCAGCTGGCTGCACGTGAATTATATTACCGGTACTTCAGCTCTTAACGTAAAGCGAGAAAATGGGAATTACTAGCAAATCAATAGAAAATTAAAAGTATATCTATATTCTGGAATAGAAAAGTTTTGTTAACTACAGCCGGCCGGTGTGACCGAGTGTTTCTAGGCGCTACAGTCTGGAACCGCGCGACCGCTACGGTCGCAGGTTTGAATCCTGCCTCGGGCATGGATGTGTGTGATGTCCTTAGGTTAGTTAGATTTAAGTAGTTCTAAGTTCTAGGCGACTGATGACCTCAGAAGTTAAGTCCCATAGTGCTCAGAGCCATTTGAACCATTTTTGTTAACTACACGGCACGTAGTACAGCGTGGGGCAGATAAAAGTATCCCGTGTATAAGTATAAAGGAAATATACTGTGAAATTACAGAAACGAAGAACTGAAATGGGCTTACCATTTATTTACAGTGAAAAATACATTTACAGAAGCTGTTGAAAGTGACCGCTGCAGCATCAATACACAGCACGTCTAAGCATATTCAGATACAGCCGGCGTAAAGTTGGGATACCGATGGCGTCAACTTCACTGATATCTTTCAGTTCCTGTTTTGCGCGTGGATGTGTTTCATAGACCTTGCTCTCCAAGTGTCCCCATGGCAGAACATGTGAGTTGACGTTTACAGATTTTTGTGATGCTGCTTCTGTTTTAGGATTCGATTCAGATGAAGGATTTTCAGCCGATGAACTATTTGAAGAATTTTAAAGAAAATGTTGACGCACATCGATCAAAATCAAAGGGTAGATTAAAATGGGTACAAATATTTAAGACAAAAGATCACACGTTAAATGTGTTATTAGGTATTGCATCAGACGCTTTGAGCATACCGCTCTCAAATCCATATATGGAACGGGTTTTTTCTTTAATCACCATCGCTGTTTTGTGGACTCAATAAAAGCAGAGCTACAAATTTCGCTGAATATGGCATAACATGTTCGTAGTTTATTAGTATCTTCAAAAATGACGCCACATTGTTGAAAGAGATTACTAGTAACAAAAAATATTAATGGAAAAATGATGAGTAAATATATTTATGTAATAATAGTAATAATAAATTAACAAATAAGTATAAACGCGTTTTTATTTATTTTCCTGCACTCGATGGTCCATATTTCGCTGAACGCCTAATTTCGCTGAGGAAATAAACTGACATGGTGACGGAAGAGCGGTGTAATTGGTTACTGCATAAAAATGTTCATTGTTGTAGCTGTTTACTTCAGAAGTCAAAGTGTTCGCGTTCAAAGGGGAGTCGGCTACTTTCAACTGCGCCGTACTGATATTTTTGAGAAACGAAATATTCTTAACACTTCACTTAACGGTAATCAGGCAACTGTATTATCTTGGAATGAAAAGGTGAGGGCGTTCATAAAGAAATTAGAGCTGTGGCAAAACCGAATGCAGAGTGGCATACTAGATATGTTCCCTACTATAGTGCCACTGTTAGAGGACACAGATAATCTGATACTTCCAATGGCGATTAAAGTTTGCTTTCTTCATCATTCTGCGGCATTAAAAGTTCACTTCGAGAAATATTTCAGCAATGATTTTGATTAATTTAATTGGATTAAAAATCCATTCATAAATGCTCCTGGACCGTCGTTTGTAAATGTAGAAGAGCAAGAACAAGTTATTGAACTCACTTGTGATTCTTCACTGAAGAGTAACTTTAATGAAGTGTCTTCATTGGAGTTTTGGATGCGTATTAGCAATGACTTCCCAACACTATGCCAAAATGTAATGAAGATCCTGATTCCTTTTGTAAAAACATACTTGTGCGAGACAAGCAGCTTTGTCAGCTATAAGTCGAACTACCGTTCAAAGCTAAATGTAAACAAAGAACTTCTAATGGCTCTTTCTGCTATTCCTCCTCGTCTTGAGAAACTTTGTTCTCAAAACAGGTTCATCCATCACACTGAACTTTTTAATTTAAATTTTTATTGTTCTTGTAATTATTGTTTGCTGAATTGTTAAATATGTTCATTTCATAGTTTCTGAATAAATGAAAATGTGACAAAGATAAAAAATGTTCTTTATTTTCGTTATAATAAGTCATGTTATTTTTGGTTTCTGCTGCGCAAAATCCTTTCAGACTGAGTGTGGTAAACATAATAGGGAAAAAATATAAAATATGACTATTTTTGTTAACAACAATAGGTTGGGGGGGGGGGGGGGGACTGATACTATTTTTCCTAATGAAGGGGGACCCCAAGGAAAAGTTTGAGAACCACTGAGTTACAACAACTGCATTGCGCCAGTTTCTAGTGTCTCTGGTTTCTGGCCCAGAGGAACAATGTACTACCATTGCTCCACAGACATTCAGACATCCAGCTGAACTCAGGCCATCATAAAGGCAAAGGGTGGACACAGCCCATATTAATGTCCACTACAGATACTGTGATACTTTGGATAAGATAGCGTCTATAGTAAGTTCATAAGAAAAGGCATGAAACAGCATTTTCTCTGCCTCGTGATGACTGGGTGTTGTGTGCTGTCTTTAGGTTAGTTAGGTTTAAGTAGTTCTAAGTTCTAGGGGACTGATGACCATAGCTGTTAAGTCCCATAGTGCTCAGAGCCATTTGAACCATTTTTTTTTTTTTGAAACAGCACTGTGGATATAGCTGAAGGTTTTATTCGAAAGTAATCACTAGAGACCTGAGCACAACTATCTTACTGTTTCACAAGCTGTAGCATTCACTGCTCCAGAATTCCTGCAGTTGTGACAGGAGCCAGTCCCCCATTGTGTCTTTAGGTTCATCGTCTGAGTTGAAATAAATCCCTTTGAGATGTTTTTTAGCGAACCAAACACATGGAAGTCACAGAATGACATTTTCAGGCTGTAGAGCAGATACCCTAGCTGCTCCCACATGAACTTGCTAATTGCGCTTCATGTGGCCATGGGAAAATGTGTATGACTGTTATCAGGGAACAAACTTATTTCCTCCATTAGCAGCCCAAGCTGCTTGCTCTTGATAGAATTGTGAAGGCTACTGAGTGTCTCACAGTACATGTCACTGTTAATGGTTCTCCCATGCTTAAGGAATGCAATGAGTATCGGACGACAGACAACGAAAATGAACATGAACATCACTTTGCCTCCTGAGGGCACAGGTTTGAATTTTTTAGGAGGAGGTGACAACACATGCTTCCACCGCATGCTGTCCTCCCTTCTATCTGGCTTTAACTGATAACACCAGCTCTCATTACTGGCGATCATCTGCTCCAGGAAAGAGGGTCTTCATAATAAATAAATGTATGACTAGAGCCTCCTGTCAGGTAGACTGTTCGCCAGGTGCAAATCTTTCGATTTGACGCCACTTTGGCGACTTGCACATTGATGGGGATGAAATGGTGATGATTAGGACAACACAACACCCAGTTCCTGAGCGGATAAAGTCTCCGACCCAGCCAGGAATCGAACTCAGGCCCTTAGGACTGACGTTCTGTTACGCTGACCACTCAGTTAGTGGGGGCGGACGTCTTCATGATACCAAAACAAGTGTTGCAGTGCTAGCCCCATATGCAGTTCCTTTTGCAGTTCACTGGGCTTCTTTGGAACCCACTGGGTACCCACCTACTAGTAACCCAATCTGTCACGCACAATTGTCTACAGTCTACACTGTTCCAAGACTGACCACACCATCACAGCCAACATTCGCATTGTGACATGCAGACCACTTCTCACTAGGTCGCTCACCTTATCAATGACTTCAGCCGTGAGTACTGTATTTGCCTGGTCTGGTCTCAGGTAATCACTCAAACACTCCTGGTCTTCGCAAAAATGGACACTACACTTCCTTACTGACCTGTTGGACACACTGTCTCTCTGGTACACAGTCACCATCCAGTGATGAATATCACTTTCGTTTGACACCTTCCACAATCAAGAATTTGATAACACCTTGCTGCTCTTCAATCGTCAAATTTTGCAATGTGAGCACCGCGATGTCCTCATGCACACTGCCATGACAAATAGACTAAATACACAACTACCAGACTCTCTCCTGCTTCATGTCCCTGTACATTTGTACAAGCATCCTAGACACTACATTTGCATCCCTAGATCTCTCATTATGTTATCCCAAAGCAGCATATGTCATTTCAATCTGCCTGGTTTTGTTGTACCTTTTCATTTGAACACTCATTAGATAGCCGCCCCCCCCCCCCCCCCTCCAGCTTTTTTCCAAAGTAGCCATTTTCTTTTTAATTTACTCAATTAAATTTTATTATCATAAGTTTCAACAGCTATAACAGCATTTGATAGTGTGCTGCTAATATAGATACAGATCAACTTCCTATGATTTCCTTGTCTTTTGTTAATGTATGCCATGACTCTCCTTGATGGAACCAACAGGATACATTAATCAAGGAATAAATGGACTAAGATCTAGGTCTGATAACATATAGGGGTTTGAAATGGAAAGATCACAAAGACTCAGTTGTAAGAGAAGCACCTGGCAGGATTTGCATAAAAAATATTCTGAAAAAGGTGCCTTGAAATATGCTTGAAGACAGATGCCAGTTATCCCAAGAAAGCCCATTGGGGATATCAACCTCAACAACCAGTAAGGGAATCTCTTTGATGACGCAGATAGCCAGGTCTTTGACAAACATTGAAGACTCGGTGCATAGTAGATGATGCTATTGTATGGACATGTTAGAGGTAGCTCATGCTAGTAAAGTTTTATAACACATAATTTACCATGTACTACTGGTGGTATTCTACCAATACTTCCTCCATTGGCAAACCCAAAATGATATGAACAAGCAACATTCTGATCTAGAGTCAGACATGCTACCATTGTGCCATGAGGTCCAACGACTCTCAAGACTAATTCGGACAATTCTGCTATTGGAGCAGTACTGCAATGAGTACTATATGGTGGACCTCTCGCCCTGTCAGCAGACTTTGCATAACCTTCAACTGATTGCATTCATATGACCCTCCCATCACTCGTTTGTCAGGTACACTTGCATATTCACACAGTTTGTGTCCCACTGGCAACGTCTTTCTCCCAAGGATCTGGAGCACTGCAATTATATTATGTTGCGCGATGACTCCATATAGGCCACCTTGCAGCCTCTGTACTCAGGACTGCTCAAAGCCATCAGCCAAGGGTCACAGAGCTTCGACACCTTACCACACATTACACTGAAAACCACTCCCATCACCTGCCTGAAACAAGCATGGACACTTCATGATGACCACACCCTGTCCCAGGTAGCTGATCAGTCTTTGCTGGGGGATCCAGGATGACTGCCTCGAGCCCTCTCCACTCCATTCCATTGTGGATTCCTCCTTTTGCACAAACTGTGCCTGCCAAGCCCTAGGAATTGTGACATGGTTGCCTTCATCATCCTCCTACAAACTTGGTTCAGTACCAACTATGTGGCATTTGGGTGACACCCGCATTTCATTGAGAAATGGTCTGGTCACATCCCGCGATCCATCCAACCACAACGAGGCCGGTCACCTGCACCTGCCATCATTTACATCTCACCGAGAAAACCGAGAAATGGTCAGGCCACACCACAGATTTGCACAAGCCATGAACAGTGTAATATCTCTTTATATTCTACTAATTATCCCTGCACAATTCTATGAGTGAATTTCGTTTCCTACTTGACCATCTACATTCTCGCAGAATCGATGCACAAAATAGTACAGTACTATCACTATTCCATGAGCACATAATTACTCTTTGTAATATTCTCTCTGGTGTGTTGAGAGGACTTCTAGGATCTTCTCCATGCCGAATAGCCGCACTGAATAATTGTAATTTTGCTATCGAGATTACTGGAAGAAAGAGATTGAAAATATATTGTATGCTACTCAAGAAAATATGTACTGAGCATTTAAATGAAAGACGTGTAAGGAATTTCATTTTATATGTATTCTCTAATTGGAAATTTTCATGGAGGTGTTGTTTCGTTGGTAATCAAAAGGAAATTCCGATGAATTGGAAACAAACCTGCAATTATTAGATTCAAGAGCTCCATTATTTCATCTGATAATTAAACTCTATCAAAGCAAACTTTCCGCTTGATCTGAGGTTTCCTGACTGACTACACAATGCAAGAAAACCAAGACATTTTATTTCACAGGATTGCAGATCGCTTTGAATCATCAAGACTACAGACATGGAGAGTCATCATCTGATTCTGATTAAACAAGTAAAGCTTAATTACAACTTTCTTGAACGACTGTGATATGGCTACTTATGAATGAGATCATTAATAAAATACTAATGACTAACTTTCCTCCTCACCAGCAATCAGTATAAACACAATATTAATTAAAATTATAACAGCTGGTCATGTGCACCTGTGCACGTTGACACGGCCTCTTACGACCCACCACAGTACTCCATACTCCTGCCCGGGGCTATGTGTGTATATCAACCTCAACCATTATGGAAACTTCTATGATGAGGCGAACAGGAAGGTCTTTGATAAACAGTGAGGAGGCAGTGCATAATAGAGGATCCTATTATACAGGTACGTTAGAGATAGCTCATGCCAATAAAGTGTTATGCCACATAACCTAGCATGTATTATTGGTGACATCCAACCGATCTGCTGCTTGATATTTCCTACACCAATTAACAAAGATTCCAGAACCAGTATGAACTGAAGAATATAGGACTTTATTACAGCCCCCAACATTCGGGAGGACGACGATTCAATCCTGCGCCCGGTCATCCTGATTTAGGTTTTCCGTGATTTCCCTAAATCGCTCCAGGCAAATGCTGAGATGGTTGCTTTGAAAGGGCACAGCCAACTTCCGTCCCCGTCCTTCCCTAGTCCAATGAGACCGATGACTTCGCTGTCTGGTCTCCTTCCCAAACAACCCAACGCAACATTCTTAAAAATGGCAAGTACATGATTAAACTAATTACAGTGTGCACAGGGGCACATAAACAATCATTCTTTCCATGTTCCATACGCAGATGGAACCAGAAGAAAATAGAAACCCTTATATCTGCTACAATGTGCAGTATACTTGGCCATGCACTACACTGTGATTTGCAGAGTAGATGTAGAAACTGCAGATATAGATAATATAGATACACCACCACAACAATATCTATACATTTCATGTGAGAATTGAAAGATTACTTATAATTTTGGAGAGCTCAGAAATCCATATCATTAAAGGCAACAGCACTTCTTTTTGACCAGTTGTGCCACAAATTTATTTTTCCCTAATTCAATTCAGTATCTCTTTATTAGTTATTCAGTCTAATCTATCCACCTAATCTTCAGCATTTTCCTGTAGTACCACATTTCAAAAACTTCTATTTTCTTTGGCTTTTTACCATCCATCATTCACTTCTACACAAACACATTCAGAAAATACTCCCTAACACTTAATTTATATTTGATCTGTAGTGCTACATTAACATGGGTGCAGGATATTGACAGAATGGAAACATGGGCAAAGCAGAAAATTATCTGAGGCTTCAAAGCATTTACTTTTGCATAAATCAACGTTACTCTTCTCAAGTTGTTGCTGATTTACAGTTGCCAGTAATGTATACGACAAATTTTGTCACATGAAAAACATCATGTGTTCAAGAAACAACAGCAGAAATCTGCCCTATCAACAAACATGAACAGGCTAGATAGAAGTTTGCTGAAAAACATATGTCATGGATAGCAGAATGAGATAAAATGATCTTCAGTGATAAGAAGAAGTGTAATTTAGAAGGGTTGGATCAATTTCAATATTATTATTGATCTGAGAACATACCAGCAGGTACGAATGAACAGAAATTTTGTGATGGTAGTGTTACAACTTTGTCAGACTTCTGCACTAAGTGTAAATCTTGCATTGCTTTGCTCAACACTAGATTGAACTATAACATGTACACTGAGATGCTAGAGATATAACTGAATAGAATGTGTGAGGACCTAGGGAACAAAAGTCTAATGTTTCAACAAGGTAATATGTGTATGTGTGTTCCTGCTACAACCAAAAACTGGTTTGAAGACAAAGGTTTGTAGCCGGAACATTAACCCCATGGAAAACATTTGGGTAATACTTGCAGGGCATGTTCATTGCAATGGAAGGCAATCTGAGGCCATATATGAGCTGAAAATTGCAGTATGACAAGAGTGGGTGACAATTTTACTGCAAAAACTACCAACCCGTCAATATCAACACCGAAGAGAACTCTTGAGGTAGTTATCTAGAATGGAGGTTGGACAAAGTACCATGAATGCAATAACATAACACAACTAGACAGTGAGTGCCTTCATATCAGTTTCGATCCAGAAAATGTAAATGCCTTATTTTGTTACTTGATGATGATGATGATGAGTCCCATACTCCGTTTACCGAGCGTAGGGGAGCGACGCGGGAGACCCGCGCCGCCATACTAGGCAAGGTCCTAGTGGAGGTGGTTTGCCATTGCCTTCCTCCGACCGTAATGGGGATGATTGATGATGATGATGAAGACGACACAAACACCCAGTCATCACGAGGCAGGTGAAAAATCCCTGACCCCGCCGGGAATCGAACCCGGGACCCCGTGCTCGGGAAGCGAGAACGCTACCGCGAGACCACGAGCTGCGGACTTAAGCTATGAAAAAAGATACATAATTCTGTCATGGCTGTTTATATCTTATATGTATCCACTACTTTCATAATAAATTTGATACATCTATGCTTCAGTCATTGCACTATTGCTTTCACAGAAACCATGCCTTTGTTCTGATTTCCACAATGCTATTGCAATCTATATCCTCTCTACTTTAGGCATCATCATTTTTTCCCCCTGCCCAGACAGCAAAACTCACCAGCTCCTTTTACTGTCTTATTTCCAAAACTAATTTCTTCAGCATTGCCTAACTTAATTTGATTACATTCCATTATCCTTGTTTTACTTTATTAATGCTTATTCATCTATTCAAGGTACTATCCATTTCAACTGCTCATCCAAGTCTTTTGCCATCTCTGACAGAATAAAATGTCATTGACAAACTTCAGAGATTTTACATCTTCTCCCTCACCTTTAATTCTGTTTCCAGTTTTCTTCTTGGTTTCCTTCACAGGCTGCTCATTGTATGGATAAAATATCAGAAAGAGGCTTGAGCCCTTTTCGACTACTGCTTCTCCCTCATTCCGTTTGGCTTTCATAAATTGTGAAAGATCTTTCAGTTCCTGTGTGTTATCCTGCTCTCTTCAGAATCAACTTTGATTCCATAAGGAACTCCTGGGCACAGCAAATGTGGTTTAGTATAAGGAAGGGTAGGCACGTAGCAATCAGTCGCAATCCCAATGGTTTCTCATTATTCTTGCGTATCCAGATTCCAGTAATAAATAGCCATCTTCAGTGCATTTGAATGAGTTATAATCCAATAAATTAGAAGGATTGCATGTCACCATATGACAACTTCAATTTTCTTCAGCCTATAGACCAGCAAAGTCATATGGTGACATGCACTGCTGTGAATTTGTTGCATTATAACTCACTCAGATGCACTGAAGATGACTATTTATTGCTGAAATGTGGATATGCAATAATAATAATAATAATAATAATAATAATAATAATAATAATAATAATAAACAGTAGCATTAGAATTGGTTGCTATGTTCCTGTCCTTTCTAATCTCTTCAGAATGTCAGAGGGTGCATTCTACTCAAAATTGTCAAAAGCTTCTCTAAATCTACAAATGTTATGAATATGGATTTGCCTTTCTTCAGTCTACAAAAAGTTGTATGATTACTATTGCCACACATGTTGCTATCTTTCTCCAGAACACAAAATTATCTTCCCCAAAGTCATCTGCTACCAGTCTTCTGTAAATAATTTGTGTTAATATGTAAACTGACAGCCTCAATTGACTAAAAAGTAGCATTACTAACATAGTTGTTTAGCAAGTTCTAGTAAAGTGCTCATCATCATATACCAATGTTATCATAAAGTAGTGAGTAATTTGCTAATTTTTATTAACTAATGTTATTTATACCATAAATCACAGAAAAAATTAAAGAAAACTGTGTGTTAAATGTGATAATGCACATATAATATGTACGAGAATATAACATCATATAAATGAAACATGAAAATTTGGTCCTAAATATACAGTGTGAGTACCTTGAGCATCAATACAGTGATGTGTGATGCAAATGACGTCCCCAGGCTCTATCAGAAATGAATGGAATTATTATTGCAGGGGAGACTACTAGCAGCAACAAACCATCCAAATTTTCTCTGTGGGATGCAAGTTAAGAAGTGGAGATAGATGCTCAATTCATGCAATTACATTTATTACTGTTTAAGATACAAGGGCTGTTTAAAAAGTATACAACTTTTATTTATAAACAAAAACTTTATTGAGATACGACAGTCTGACACTATATAGGGTTAGTTTTCATTGTTTGATAGAGTTGGTTAATTGTTAGTATATATTTTTTATTTCGTTGTCTTGATAATGTATACCTTCACTCATTACACAACCTTGACATTTCTCCTTGTTGGTATTATCTATGGAACACGATGAACAAATTAATTCCTCATCAAGCTGTAAGTGTGATTGAGTGAGAGTTCCTATATGTTGGCAATATTGATTTTCACCATACTGAACTGTTACACAGTATCAGTGTTTATTAAAACCATCTCAGATCTGTAAACAAGCAGAAAAAAAAATTGCCTTAGAAAAATTCTGTACAAAGTAATATACAGTTTAAAAAATGTTACTCCAGTAACAGTAAAATGAACATACATCACAATTGAATTTACAGCATTTTATGTATAGAAACTTCCTGGTTTTAAAGTAACCCACCATACAAACTGTAAATGTAGATTGAACAGTACCTAACCATCATCCAGAAACATACATTCATTTTAAGAAGCAACCTGACTAAGGCACTGATGTCAAAAGCATCACGAAGAGTGAATCAGGTCATAATCCTGCAGAAATAAACAACTAATTTAACAAGGAAAAATACTGTACATGAATCCAAATAATCTTGGAATAGGATAAGGAGACACAATTACAAGACTAGGAACCCATCCTATTTGATAAAATGAGAACATGCCACATGGCAATATAGAGTTTTTTGAAACCTCATTAAGGAAAAAAAGTGGCAGAATGTTTATAGTGCTGATAACATAGGTGATGATTATAATGCTTTCCTTTACACAGTTCTCATGCTCTTTGAGATTTGCTTTCCTTTAGATCACTCTAAGCAGGGTACTAGCAGTAAAAGGCAGCCTGGATAGCTAACTAGTGGGATAAGAATATTATCTAGAGCAAAGTGGGAATTATATTAAAATGTTGGAAGTGTCCACAATCAAGCTACAGTAGGCCATTACAAACAGTACTGTAGAGTGCTTAAAAATATTATTAGGAAGGTAAAGAGCATATGAAACGCAAAAAAACCTAATTCACAGGATAAAATTAAAACCATATGGTCAGTTGAGAAGGAAGAGTCTGGTCAGCAGCATTAGGTCGACAATATAAAGTCAGTTCGTAGTAAACATATTTCTGTTATGGTAAGTCAGATATATGGACAGTATTTAACAATCATTTTCTGAGCACTGTTAGTGAATTAAATAAAAACTCAGTTTCCAGAGAGGATCATATAATTCTTTTGAAAGATGCTTTTCCAAGACATGTCTGAAATACTCTTGTGTGACACTGACAAGGGTGAGATTGAGCCAATAGTTAAGTCACTTAAGACTAAGGATTCTCAAGGACATGATGGAGTGCCTAGCTGAATATTGAAGTACTGTGCTAATCAGTGACTCAGTGAGGAGTAAAGCACATTGAGGTAGGTCCTCAACATCTGCAAATGAGGTTGTTATTGATCACGTAAGGACCCTGGTGATGCAAATGACCATCAGAGGACTTTCAGGTAAGGTTAAAATTAGTATTGGATCCATTCAATCCATTTTAATGGAATATTTGGACCAAAGGAGTACCTCAGCAAAATGGTGCCAAAGTTGGTAAAAACTGAGCAGAAGCAACTTCATTTGAAGATTGCACAGGACATGCTGGATACTGTGAACAGTGATCACTGGGTACAACCCAGAAAGAAAGTTGCATTCATTGCAGTGGAATCATTCATCATCTCGGAGACCCAAAAAATGAGGTAGGTCTGCAGCAACATGAAAATCATGCTGACTGTCTTTTTTTACTCCAATGGCATGGTCCATAACAAATATGCCGCAGAAGGTACTAATGTCAATGAGGATTACTACCAAGTGGTTCTAATCATCTTCAGGAAACTGTGAGATGCAGGCAGCCTGATTTGGACTTGTCAGCTTCGGGCAGTTCACCATGATAACTTGGAGACAGGATTGAGATTTTCTGGGCCACTGCTGTGGCTAAGACAACTCAATCAATTTAAAGAGCTATTTCTAAGAACTGTCTACCATCCGGTGATATTTTGGAATAAACTATTGGAAGTTGTAACCCATAACATCTATTTCTCATCAGGAATAAAAGGTGACTCTCACTGCCGATAAACATTAATAACATTTGGCCTAATTTCTAAATAAGGAAATCAAAAGCAAAATGTTGATTCACCTGATGACAGCTAATAGAATAAACACATGTCGCCCGCATCTCGTGGTCGTGTGGTAGCGTTCTCGCTTCCCACACCCGGGTTCGATTCCCAGTGGGGTCAGGGATTTTCTCTGCCTCGTGATGGCTGGGTGTTGTGTGGTGTCCTTAGGTTAGTTAGGTTTAAGTAGTTCTAAGTTCTAGGGGACTGATGACAATAGATGTTAAGTCCCATAGTGCTCAGAGCCATTTGAACCATTTGAAACACATGTCAAATGATTGGAGTTGCACCACGCTTATGTTTTGTTATTAATAATAATAATAATAATAATAATAATAATAATAATAATAATAATAATAATAATAATAATATGATTTACTTACAGTCAAACACAATTTTGCTTTAAAGGATGAGAACTTGTGTATGAGTATCCGAAGCATCTCCATGATACTTCCATGTTGTTCAAACCTACTGGTAACAAATTTAGTGGCCCACTTCTGAATTCCATCTATGTTTTCCTTTGATCGTAGCTGGTGGGCATCCCAAACACTAGAGTAGTACTCAAAAATGGTTTACAGTTGAGTCCTATATGCTGTCTCCTTTACAGATAAGCCACAATTTTCTAAAATTCTCCCAATAAACCAAAGTTGGCCATTTGCCTCCCCTACTAAAATCCTTAAATTCTCATTCCATTTCATATTAATTTGCACCATTTTGCCTAGGTATCTAATCAGTGATACTGTGACAAGCAGCAAATGTTGTACACTCCTGGAAATGGAAAAAAGAACACATTGACACCGGTGTGTCAGACCCACCATACATGCTCCGGACATTGCGAGAGGGCTGTACAAGCAATGACCACATGCACGGCACAGTGGACACACCAGGAACCGCGGTGTTGGCCGTCGAATGGCGCTATCTGCGCAGAATTTGTGCACCGCCGCCGTCAGTGTCAGCCAGTTTGCCGTGGCATACGGAGCTACATCGCAGTCTTTAACACTGGTAGCATGCCACGACAGCGTGGACGTGAACCGTATGTGCAGTTGACGGACTTTGAGCGAGGGCGTATAGTGGGCATGCGGGAGGCCGGGTGGACGTACCGCCGAATTGCTCAACACGTGGGGTGTGAGGTCTCCACAGTACATCGATGTTGTCGCCACTGGTCGGAGGAAGGTGCACGTGCCCGTCGACCTGGGACCGGACTGCAGCGACGCACGGATGCACGCCAAGACCGTAGGATCCTACGCAGTGCCGTAGGGGACCGCACCGCCACTTCCCAGCAAATTAGGGACACTGTTGCTCCTGGGGTATCGGCGAGGACCATTCGCAACCGTCTCCATGAAGCTGGGCTACGGTCCCGCACACCATTAGGCCGTCTTCTGCTCACGCCCCAACATCGTGCAGCCCGCCTCCAGTGGTGTCGCGACAGGCGTTAATGGAGGGACGAATGGAGACGTGTCGTCTTCAGCGATGAGAGTCGCTTCTGCCTTGGTGCCAATGATGGTCATATGCGTGTTTGGTGCCGTGCAGGTGAGTGCCACAATCAGGACTGCATACGACCGAGGCACACAGGGCCAACACCCGGCATCATGGTGTGGGGAGCGATCTCCTACACTGGCCGTACACCTCTGGTGATCGTCGAGGGGACACTGAATAGTGCACGGTACATCCAAACTGTCATCGAACCCATCGTTCTACCATTCCTAGACGGGCAAGGGAACTTGCTGTTCCAACAGGACAATGCACATCCGCATGTATCCCGTGCCACCCAACGTGCTCTAGAAGGTGTAAGTCAACTACCCTGGCCAGCAAGATCTCCGGATCTGTCCCCCATTGAGCATGTTTGTGACTGGATGAAGCGTCGTCTCACGCGGTCTGCATGTCCAGCAAGAACGCTGGTCCAACTGAGGTGCCAGGTGGAAATGGCATGGCAAGCCATTCCACAGGACTACATCCACCATCTCTACGATCGTCTCCATGGGAGAATAGCAGCCTGCATTGCTGTGAAAGGTGGATATACACTGTACTAGTGCCGACATTGTGCATGCTCTGTTGCCTGTGTCTATGTGCCTGTGGTTCTGTCAGTGTAATCATGTGATGTATCTGACCCCAGGAATGTGTCAATAAAGTTTCCCCTTCCTGGGACAATGAATTCACTGTGTTCTTATTTCAATTTCCAGGAGTGTATTTGAACATCATTGTGTTATTTTTCCTATTCATCTGCATTTCCACATTTAGAGCTAGCTGCTATTCACCATGCAAACTAGAAATTTTATCTAAGCCACCTTATATCCTCCTACAGTGACTCAACAACACCACCTTCTTGTACACCACAGCATCATTAGGAAATAGCCACAGATTGCTGCTCACCCTGTCCGCTGATCATTTAGGTATTTAGATGATAATAGTAGTCCTGTCACACTGCCCCGGGGCACTCCCGGTGATACCTTTGTCTCTGATGAACACTAGCCACTGAGGGTTACATACTGGATCATATTACTTAAGAAGCTTACTTTTAATCTTGCTGTATTAAGTTCTGTTTTTAGTTGCGGAAATTTACCAGTACTACAGCTAAACAATACAGTGCCATCCACTAAACAATATTGGATCAAATACATGCATTTAATATGCTTCCTTCTTTGTTTTCTCTCTTTAACTACCTGAAAAGTTCATCTAGGGCTGAAGAGAACACTTTTGATGGAACTGACTCTTCCTGCTGGATCCCTCTTTTGATACTGAATGTCTCACTATACAGATGAAGTCTACTGGTGCTTACAGCTGGGTATTCCTCAGTTATTAACACAGGTTGAGTCAAAGCCTTTCTTTTCAAGGGTATTTGTTACAAACTTTGGTTGACCCCATGTTAAAATTATTTCAAAATCTATGACTCTCAGAGGAAGCAGAAATTTACGCTCAATATTCAATTCTGTAATTCCGTTAATGATTTGAATTTTCCATGGTATACAGTCAGTGTAAAGAAACTTCTAAAGGAAGAGAGACTAGGGCATCAAAGAGCTGTAGATAGACAGTGAGATGGTAAATGAAACATGTTTTGCTGTCAAGAGGGCAATGCAGAAGCCTTCAGGGCCTATCAGAGCAGAATTCTGTTGAAAGATCTTTCACAAAACTGAAATAAATTCTGGTTATATGTATAGGCTGTTAGTAGCACTAAAGTCAGAATCTAGTCACACAGGGGCAAGACGGGAACTAAAATTGAGAGTAGCAATCTAAAAGTAGAAATGCTTAACTGTGTTTTCATATGTTTCTTCACAAAAGAAAACATGGGAGTATTGCCCCAATTTTATTTCTGAACCAATGAAAAGATTAACGAAATAGATATTAGAGCCAATGACATTGAGAAACACCAAAAACAGTTGGAACTGAACAGAGCTCCAGGTTTTTATGGGATCCCTTTTAGATTCTACTAGTGGCAGAGCTAGTCCTTCTCGTAATTATAATCTTTAATAGATCCCTGAAGCAAAAAACTGTGCCCAGTACGTGGTAGGAAGCAAAAATCTCATGAGTGCATATGAAGGGTGGAAGAAGTGAGCTACAAAACTAACATTCAGTAATGTTGACATCCATTTATTGGAGAATTTTAGAATATATTCTGCATGGAAATGTATTTCCAACAGTATGTCATCCAGCATGTATTCCGAAAAAACTGACCATATGAAATTCACCTGGCACTTTTGTCACAAGGAATACTGAAAGCCATGGGTCCAGGAAGCTAGGTCAATGTAATATGTCTTGGTTTCCAAAACGCATTTGCTTCAATATCACACACATTTAGTGTGAAAAGCATGACCATATGGGGTTTCAAATAAAATCTATAACTGGACTGAGAATTTTTTGGCTGGGCGAATGTAACAAGTTATCTGAGATTGAGTGTCATCAGCAGATGTAGAAATAACTTTGGGTATGTCCCAGTGAGCTGTGTTAGTACCCTTGCTGTTAGCTGATTCAAGCTGTTGAATGATCATTCTTCATCTGTAAGGGTATATAAAAATGTGCGTATGGATCTCCTGTGAAATGTGTAATTATATTTTAGTTTATGTTAATAGTAGCTGTTACCCGCAGCTGCACTTGCGTATCAGTAGTTTTGTTATGATGAGCAGTAGTGAGTAAGTAAGCTACTGTACATGAAATAACATTAGCTGCCCTCATGGCATGCACCATCACACCTCCACCCTACTGCCCTGATACATGACACAGTGTAGAGGCAGTTTTGCTCCTGAGCAGTGATTTCGGTAGGAACATACATCTATTCATCGTGCTGTTGCAGTAGGTATACCTTATACAATCCATACATTATACAACAAAATTACCTGCCAGGATAGCCGAGGGCACTAATGTGCTGCTTCCTGGACTTGGGTAGGCGCACTGGTTCCAGATTGAATCCACTAGCTGATTAACAACGAGGGCCGGTGTGTCGGCGAGCCTGGATGTGGTTTTTAGGTGGTTTTCCACATCCCACTAGGTGAATACCAGGCTGTTCCCCACGTCCAGCCTCAGTTCCAGGTCTTCCAGACATTTGAAAATGTTCGCACTCTTTCATGGCTTACAATAGACGCAAACAGCTGGGATGCACTAATTCTGTCCCAGGGGGGTGTGGGGTGGCGACAGGAAGGGAATCCTGCCACCGCTGACACTACCATTTCCAAATCCATTGTAACACAGCCAACCACAAGTTGCAGTGGGACAAAGGCCCAAAGAAAATGATGATGACATTATACAACAAAATTAATAATTTTTTAACATAGGTTATGTTTACTGACCCAAAAAAGGATGTTCATTCTCTACTTCACACTCTTAGGAGGCCTTTCTTTTTACTTTCTAAAGTAACCTATTGCCTTCCTCAGGATTCAAGCTATCTCCATACAAAATTTCATCAAAATATGTTGAGTGATTTAACTGTAAAAATGTAACAGGCAGAGCTACTTTTGCATTATAATGTAACTATGGCTAAGGAACAAAATTAGTTGGGATGTCATTCTGTTGTATCATGTAGTATTTTTGTTTAACTGAATGCAAAAAAAATGGACTATTTGGTTCAGAAAAATTAGGGTACCAGCAACAAAAGTGTAATAGCAAATCTGGGAAATAAATAAGCTTAAGGGGGTCAAATGATGAAAGTGTTTTTGAATGAGGCAAAACTTTAACTATCAATAATTAATTACTTAGAGAGTTTTCAAAATAAATAAATAAATAAACTAGTTACTGAAAAGCAGAAAATTTTGCCTATCCATTGATTTAGGTCTATTGTGAATAAACTGTTATTAGTTCACATCATTCTGATGCTTAACTTCTAATGGAAAAATTTCAATTACTGATTTATCCTAAAGGAAAATGTTCTATGGAAATCTAACAATTCCAATGGAATCAACAGATAGTAAACTACAGTATACTGTCAATTAATCTGAATATGTAAAGTAATGCATGAACACTAATCTGACAATTTTGTGTAGGCATGCTATATGCATTGTGTGTATAAGTGGAGTCAGTGGACAGACAAGAAATAAAATGTTATTTAAGGAGTAGAAGTGTGGCATGTGGAATATATCCACATTTTAGAATGACTATAATATAAATGAAATCAAACAATGGAAAATCCAGGATGGAATGTAACAACATTATCAGAAGGAAAGTTGCTACGCACGATATAGCGAGATGCTGGGTGACAGATAGACACAACAAAAAGACCCTCACAATTAAAGCTTTTGGCCATTAAGGCCTTTGTCAACATCACACACACACACACACTTGTGTGTGTGCATATGTGTGTCTAGTGTTGATGAAGGACAATTAATGGCCAAAATCTTTAATTGTGAGAGTCTTTCTGTTGTGCCTATCAGTGACTCAGCATCTCTGCTATATGCTGAGTAGGAACTTCCCTTCTCATAATATTATATCATCAATGAATCACAAATGAAACTGATCAACTCATACAAATGCCTTAGCTGTAGCATTTTGTAGGGACATGAAATGAATTTTCTTCATAGCTCTAATAACTTCATCTAGTTTAATACCTAAATGTAATTTACCTAAATGTAATTACCTTCATTATTAACAACCTATGTTTGTGATTTATTCTTTGAACTATAAACATTTACAGAAGCATTGCACATAGTAAAATTTTCTCTCTGTAATTAGTTACTGTGCCATCTTCCAGCTTAGTTTCTGTTTTTCTACATACTTTTAATTGCTTCCAGTTGTTACTCTTACAAAATTTTCACTGTATGTTCTCACATTCTCCCTGTGACATTTCTGAATAGATCTGTTTATTTTGTCACATTGCATCATATTCCTATTGTTGTTTGCCATTAAATCTCACCTTCCTACTTAATAGCTCTCTTCTTCCAGGAGAGATTTTTTCCCCTTCTGTTCTTTTCAAACATCAATAGATGAAAACAAGATGCCTGTATACCAGGTAAACCAAAACACATCCGACAAACTTTCTAAGGTTGTTTGGGGATACCTTCTGAGTATTTTAGTACGAGGGACCCATGGTCCCTGGCAGCTTGTTGAAGAATAATAATGTAATAATGATTTAGTCCATCTTTATCCCCAATTACTTTTGTTTCTGAGAAAATATCTTCACAACAGTGAAAAAGACTAAAGCCTGTCATATGTAACTGCCAAAATGTACACCACAAAACACAGGATTTGGTTTTTCGTACGTGACTACGTACAGCTGACATGGTTGGTGTCATGTGGGGACACCTCTCCGTCATTGTCCTGCTCCTCCACTGGATTCTGTGATCCCATACAAGAAGTGCATATAGGCCAACTCTTCTCGAGTAAACCTGTACAGAATACAGCTGTGTATCGTTGTTAATGCACAACTAACACTGCCAGAAAACATAACCACAGAGAGAATCAAATAGTACTGAATGCAGACTTGAGAGCAAGGAGTTAAAGAGGGCATTACTGTTGTCTGCAGCCAGTACTGTGAGTGAATGGAAACAAGGCACATACCATTGACATTTACACTGTTGTACCCTTCTTTCAGTGCAATACAGATAAAAAGCTAAATGGACCAAGAAACTAAATGAAATGCAATTTCTTGTAACAAGCCAATGGAAACCATGCGTCCCTTACACCAAAATACTCGGAAGGTATTCCTGAACAATCCCTCAAAATTTAACTCTGTAGACTTCCATGGCTGGTGTCGTGACGATTAAAATTTTTCTGGGTGTTGTGCCACATCATTGTATAAAATACTTTAATTATAAACTGTAAAATTAACATTTCAACCATATTACAATGGTCTTCCTCAGGATGTAATTGGTTTTGGAGGAAGGATTCCTCTACTTATTGCAGATGATCAGTGTCAATATGTCATATTTGTGAAACTTTATTAGCTCTAGAATATAACAGAACAGTCATGACAAAAGAGGGAGGGTAGGACCATCAAGCTTGTTAGTGATTGGTGACATTCTGCAAATCAGCACTTGGTTTCTGGTGTGCGCGGAAATCCACTGACACTCCATCTATAGCTGTTTGTTTAGGCTGTCACGTCTGTGCACGGTGAGGTTTCTGTCCTGTGACCACTCACGGCCCACTGGGCTGGGATAGCCTGCAGACACTGCTGGAAGTTTGTAGTTATCCTCTCTATTATGTTGTCAGGCTTCTTAATAATTTCAATTGTCCCTTATATTTTGCAGTGGTATTTCCATGATTCTTTCACAAGCTTCCTGGAACAAGGTAGCCTATCCTCTAAAATGATGGTGGCATTCCACTATCACCGATTCATTATGCTGTGCTAATCACACATAGCGTTCATGTTCTGCTACTCATGTGCTGACTGGTTTCCCTGTCTCCCCTATGTAGGCCACTCTGCACTCACATAGCTCATATAGTCCGGCAGTATTTAGTTTCTTCGCTGCATCCCTGATGGAACCTATCATGTTGTGGATCTTGTGGCTCCTGTGGAAAACCGATTTGAAACCTCATCAGTGGAGGATGTCACTTTGCCATTCATTGCCACCCTTCACACATGGCATGTGCACTAGTGGAAGCTTCTCTTCCTTGAATTCTTTTCTACTTCGATAGGAGCTAGGATCATTACTTAGTAAGAGCAATTAAAAATTAAAAAAAAAAAGTCCAGGTACTTTTCTGAAAAAGAGCATGTAAAACATTGGTCATGCACTTTATAGATATGTACCTAGTAGAACAATTCATAATGGGAGGGAACTCCATGGTGTACAGTCGCTGTGAAGCAAGTTCCAGTAGATGTAAAACAAAGCAGAGGGCAACAGATGGAGAGATGCTGAATGAATTATGTTTGGCTGTCAAGAGGGCAAAGTGTGAAGCCTTCAACAACTACTTAGCAGAATATTATTGGAAAATCTCTCACAAAACCTAAATAAATTCTGGTCATATACAATGACTGTTCAACAAATTCCAAAACATTCATAATTTCGTGCCAGTGACATATTGACGCAAAATGTGGTTGCAATCCCTGCACACACCTGTGTTTAATGTGTAACTGCCAGAAGTTTCATTGTTGTATGTCCGTTAGTTATTCAGTGCTGTATTGAGTAGAACATTGTATCACACAGTATGCAAATTTTGATATGGCTGAGTTAGAGGAGCAATGCTTCTGTATCAAATTTTGTGTGTAACACAAGAAAACCTTTACAGGGACACACCAAATCATGCAGGAAGTCTACTATGATGAGAATTTAAGCTGTACTCAGTGTTATGAATGCTTCACATGGTCTAAAAATGGCCGCGCAGAAGTTAAAGATGTCCCTCATTCAGGATGCCCTTCGACGTCTACTGAAGATGCTCATGTTGGAATGTCAACAAAATCGTGCATGCCAATCGAAGACTGACTGTCCAAGGGATTGTAGAAGAATGTAACATTTCAGTTGGATCAGTTATGAAATTCTGACACAGCATCTTGGAATGCAACATGTTGCTGCCAAGTTTGTCCCATGGCTCATGAGTCAAGACCAGAAAGACCTTTGCCTCACAATCTGTGAAGAGCTTTCGGATTGCGCAAATATAAACAAGGTGTTCTGTAGGAGAATCATTACTGGTGATGAGATGTGAGTGTACAGTACAGTTATGATGTTGAGACCAAGGTTCAGTCTTCGCAATGGGTCGGGAACGGTTCTCCAAGACCTAAAAAGCTTGTCAGATCAGGTAAAATGTCAAAGCCATGCTGAGGGTTTTCTTTGAGTTTGAAGGATTAGTTCATCACGAATTCATGCCATAGGAACAAACTGTTAATTGATGATACAATCAAGATGTGTTGCGATGCCTGTGAGAAAATGTAAGAAGGAAATGGCCTGAAATGTGGCAAGACAATTTATGCTTCTTGCATCATGATAACACTCTCGCATACTCATTGGTGTTGGTTGCTGTTGATGCCTGTGAGAAAATGTAAGAAGGAAATGGCCTGAAATGTGGCAAGACAATTTATGCTTCTTGCATCATGATAACACTCTCGCATACTCATTGCTGTTGGTGCATCACTATTGCACAGAGAACAAAATCACTGTGCTGCCCATCCTCCGTACTATCCACACCTGGCTCCAGAGGACATTTTTTATTTCCAAAGTTGAAAACCCGTTGAAACGACACAGATTTGTGATGATAGATGAGATAAAAGAAAATTCACAGAAGGTGCTTTGCACAATCCAGCAAGAGGCATACCAAGACTGCTTTCGAAAGTGGAAATGGTATTGGCAGTGGTGCATCAATTGTGGAGGAGTGTATGTCAAAGGAGACCATGGACAATAAGGAAAAAGTAAGTGTAGAAAAATTTTGTGGACAAAGTTCTGGAATTTTTTGAATAAACCTTATATAATGTGGACATGAAAATGGCATAAGAGTTGCACTGACTCTAGTTGTTTGAAATAAATTTCTTTGATGATATGGTTATGGTGGTCTGTTTCCTTTATTCATATCATCAGATGCAGTACCTTGTTCACGAGACTGATGGACCTTCACTAATATGTATAGGCTGTTAGTGATACCAAAGTTAGTGTACAGACACTGAAATTGAGCATATCATAGTGAAAACAGAAATGCTGAACACCATTTTTAAATATTTCTTTACAAAGAAAATGCAAGATCAGAGTTTCAATTGAATTCTTGCACCAAAGCAAAGGTGAGTGACATGTATTAGTGACACAGGTGTTCAGAAATAGGTGAAATTGTTAAAATCATACAAAGCTTCAGGGCCCAGTTGTATCCCTATAGGATTCTACATCTAATTTGTGGCTGAGTTAGTCCCTCTTTTAACCATAATCTACCACAGCTCCCTCATACAAAAATCTGTAACCAATAGTTGGATGAAAGCACAGGTCACAATCTACAAGAAGGATAGAAGAAGTGATCTACAGCACTATTTTTCAATATCCTTTACATCCATTCTATGTAGAATCTTAGAACTTATTCTGAGCTCAGACATAATTATATCTCAAACAGAAGAACCTCAATCCAAATCAGCATAGGTTCTGAAAACATCAATCAATTGAGACTTAACTGACACCTTTCTCACAATACATCATAAAAGCTGTAGGCTGAGGCTGTCGTGTAGATGCAGTGTTTCCTGATTTCTAAATGGTATTTGGCTCAATACCACATCTACAAATATGACCGTATGGGGTATCAAGTGAAATTTGTGACTGAATTGAGGACTTCTTGCAAGAGAGCATGCAACATGTTATCTTGGATGGAGAATTGGTGACAGACGTAAAAGTATTTTCAGGTATGCCGCAGGAAAATGTTTTGGGACTCTTGCAGTTCATGTTGTATGTTAATGATCTTGCAGACATTTTTAATCGCAACCTCAGACCTTTTGCAGATGATGTAGTTATCTGTAACAAAGTATTATCTGAAAAAAGCTGCATAAATATTCATTTGGATTGTGACAAGATTTTAAAGTGGTGTAAAGATTCACAACTTGCTTTCAATGTTTAGAAATGTAAAATTGAGGCCTCCATAAACAAAACAAAAACACTGTATGCTATGACTACAACTGGAACCAGTCAACTCACATAAATGACAGGGTGCAACCAACTGCAGGGGTATGAAATGAACACACAGGCTCTGTCTTAGTTAAAGCACGTAATAGTTCATTGGTGGAATACTTGGGAAATGCAATGAAACTATGAAAGAAATCATTTCCAGAATACTACTGGAAGACATCCTACAATACTGCTCATGTGTGTGGAAAATATACAAAGTAGGATTAAAAGGGGATACTGAAGTGTACAGAGAAGGACAGCATGAATGGTCACAAGTTTGTTTGACCCATGGGACACTGTCACGAGTTGCTGAAGAAATTGAACTGGCAGACACTTGAAGACAGTTGCAAACTATTCTGAGAAAGCCTACTTACAAAGTTTCAAGAACCAGCTTTAAATGCTGACCTTAGAAATATAGTACAAACCCTCAAGTATCGCTTTTATAGTGATTGCAAGAACTACAGAGGCATTCAGTCAGTCATTTTTACCACGCTCCATATGTGAATGCAACAGGGAGAAGCCTAATAAGTAGTACAATGGAAAGACCCCCTGGTATGCAGTTCTGTACCTACATACACATCCATACATAGCGTACCATGCACCAGTACTTGACATTCCGTTCCCTGTTCTACTCATAAATTGAATGAGAGAAGAACGACATGCCTTCATACAAACCCTGATTTCTGTTATCTTGTTGTAGCAATCCTTATATGATATGAAGGTGGCACTAGAACCATTCGGCAGTCACTCACAATGCTGAGTCTCTAAGTTTTCTCAACAGTATGTCATGAAAAGTTTATCATTCTTCCAGGATTTCCCATATGAGTTCATTAAGCATTTCTGCAACACTTGTGTGTTGGTCAAACCCACCTGTCAATAATCTAGCAGTAAACTTCTGAATTGTTTTGATGTCTTCCTTTAATCTGACCTGGTAGGGATCACAGACTTGGGCATTACTCAAGAACAGGTCACATTAGTGTTCTATACATTGTCTCCTTTACAGATGAACCACATTTTCCTAAAGTTCTTCCAATAAACTGAAAATGACCATTTTCCTTCTCTACAACTGGCCTTACGTGCTTGCTCCATTTCATACCGCTTTGCAATATTATGCCTAGGTATTTAATTGATGTAAGAGTAACTGCATCAAGCAGCAAATCACTAATACCGTATTCAAAAATTACAGTATAGTTTTTCCTTCATATCTGCATTAACTTACATTTTTATACATTTAGAGCACACCAAATAGAAATTCTGTCTAACTCATTGTTTATGATGCTGCAGTTGCTCAATTATGCCTTTCCCATACCCTACGGCATCATCAGCAAATAGTCACAGATTGCTGCTCTCTCTGTTTGTCAGATCATTTACATATACAGGGTGAAAAGTATTTAAACTGACAAACTCTGGGGGGTTGTACGGGACATCAAAACAAATATTTTCCCCTAATGTCATTTTTTCCTATGAGGATTATTTAAACCAGTGGAGGCTGTATTACGCTCTTCAGTTGTTAGAGGGTGTATTACGCTCTTCAGTTGTAGGCAACTGCTGTCCACCAGTGTAGTAGTGCATTGTCTCTGTTTACTAATGGAGCGATACACTGATATTGTTAGTGCGTACTACGTAGCGCACCACAACGGACAAGCTGCACGGCGGGTTTATCAACAACAATATCCTAATCGCCGTATCCCGCATCATACGACCTTTGCTGCTGTGTACCAACGTCTGCGTGAGACCGGGTCATTTAGCAGATTACCTGGACAGGGACATCGTCACACGGTAAGAACGCTGCAATTTGAGGAAGCTGTCTTGCAACATGTGGAGCGGGATCCTTCAATCAGCACTCGTGCAATTGTAAGTAACATGGGGACGAATCAGACAAATATAAGAACAGTCCTTTGAGAGTGATTGTTACGTCCATTTCAGCGAGTCCACAACCTGGAACCAGTTGATTATCCACCCAGAGCATTGCCAGAATTGCTGGAAGACGTCCCACTCTCTACAAGACAACACATGTGGTTCCAACATGACAGGGCGCCGACACATTTCAGTCGTCATGTGCGTCAATTCCTGGAGTGACGGTTCCCAGAAACGTGGATTGGCAGAGGTGATCCTGTACCATGACCTACTCGTACAGAGATATGTCACCTCTGGACTTTTTTGTGTGGGGAGAGATGCGCAATCTGTTGCATCAGAAGAGGACCTGTTTGCCCAGATAGTAGCAGCAGCAGGAACAATTCAGGATACTCCTGGGGTTTTTGCCCGTGTCAGACAGAACATGATCCGACGGTGTCAATGGAGGCATTTTTGAAAATCTACTGTAATTGAAATTGGATTGGGTTAATGTGTTGTCTCTTGGTTACAAAAAAATGGAAAAGTGTTTCTTGGTTAAATTAATTTGCTGCCAGAGAAATGTTCCTCTACCTGTTTAATCACTCCTCATAGGAAAAAATGACATTAGGGAAAAATTTTTGTTTTGATGTCCCCTACAAGCTCCCAGAGTTTGTCGGCTTAAATACTTTTCACCCTGTATAGAACAAGAGTGGTCATATTACATTTCCATGGAACACTCCTGCTAACACCTTTCCATTTGTTGTGCATTCTTTGTTCAGGACAATGTACTGCACTCTACAACTTAAGAAGTATTAGAGCAACTCACATATTTGGGAACCTATTCCATATGCTCGGACCTTCGTCAACAGTCTGCAGTGGCGTACCGTGACAAATACTTTCCAAAAAACTAGGAATATGGATTTTGTCTGTTTCTCTTCAGCCATTGTTCACAGGATATTGGGTGAGAAAAGGGCAAGCTGAGTTTTGCACAAGGGAGCTCTCTAAATGCTGAGCAGTGTAGTCCAGTGGTTACCATAATGGACAGTGTTTGAAACCAGCTTCTGGCCATCCAGGTTTAAGTTTTAAATGATTTCCGTAAATTGTTTAAGGCAAACACCAGGATGGTTCCTTTGAAAGAGCATGGCTGCTTTCCTTCTCCATCCTTATCCAAGCTTGTGCTCCATCTCTAATGACTTCATTGTCAAGTGCCATTAAACACTAATCTCTTTCTCCTCCTCCTAAATTCATGATGATTTGTGGACATAAAGTCTCCAATATCAAGGAAACTTACTGTATTTGAAAAAGCTCAAGAATTCTGCAGCAAACCGGTGTTAAGCGCATCAGTCTGTAATTTTGCAGTGCCTTTCTTTTTCACTTCTCATAGAAAGAAGTCATTTGCTCATTTTTATAGTCACTTGGGACTTTTCACAGGGGGACAGATGTGTGATAGAAACAAGCTAAGTAAGATGCCAATGCCGAAGCATTCTTTCTGTGAAAGCAAATTGGGATTCCATCTGGACCTGGCAACTTATGTTTTCATCTTTTTCACCTAACAGTAGTTTGCAGAGTATGGATGTACATGTACGTGACAGACAGCTTTAAAAGTGGCATATATTATTAGCAATATTAACAAGTGCAGCTTGTCACTGGCCCACCTGGTCCATTTCTACACTCTCTTTTAGCCAGTTAACCATTTACTGAGCCAATCAGATGATCACAGTCTACGGCCTAGAAGACCATAATTTTGGTCACCACTGAAGAATGTCAAGTACAGTGAATGCTGGTGATTGTTCTAGTTCTGCGGGAAAAGTACTGGGAGCAGAGGTGGTCCCCCTGCACGCAGCTGTAACATGACACCTCGAGTTGCTTGTCACGAACGTTGTTAACAGCTCATATTGACAAGTCTTATGACTACATACTAAACTTCCAAGAAATCCTCATCTCAAATGTGTGGCTCAAACCAAGTATATGCTCTGACTCTGTTCTTCTCTTAGGTAATCTGATTTTAAAGATTGATCATGTAACTCATTGTGGGGGTAGCATAGGTGCATTTGTTTGCTGTAAATTAAGACTGAAGATCAGATGCTAATGGCAAAAGAGAAGCAGAGTTCTTGTTTCTCAAAATAAGTAGATTGTATCAGAAAATTTTCTTTAGAATAGACTATATAAAGCACTAAAAATTTGCAAGATATTACCCTTCCAATCAGCATTGTCCATAATGAGATTTTCACTCTGCAGCAGAGTGTGCGCTGATATGAAACTTCCTGGCAGATTAAAACTGTGTGCCCGACCGAGACTCGAACTCGGGACCTTTGCCTTTCGCGGGCAAGTGCTCTACCATCTGAGCTACCGAAGCACGACTCACGCCCGGTACTCACAGCTTTACTTCTGCCAGTATCCGTCTCCTACCTTCCAAACTTTACAGAAGCTCTTCTGCGAACCATGCAGAACTAGCACTCCTGAAAGAAAGGATACTGCGGAGACATGGCTTAGCCACAGCCTGGGGGATGTTTCCAGAATGAGATTTTCACTCTGCAGCAGAGTGTGCGCTGATATGAAACTTCCTGGCAGATTAAAACTGTGTGCCCGACCGAGACTCGAACTCGGGACCTTTGCCTTTCGCGGGCAAGTGCTCTACCATCTGAGCTACCGAAGCACGACTCACGCCCGGTACTCACAGCTTTACTTCTGCCAGTATCCGTCTCCTACCTTCCAAACTTTACAGAAGCTCTTCTGCGAACCATGCAGAACTAGCACTCCTGAAAGAAAGGATACTGCGGAGACATGGCTTAGCCACAGCCTGGGGGATGTTTCCAGAATGAGATTTTCACTCTGCAGCAGAGTGTGCGCTGATATGAAACTTCCTGGCAGATTAAAACTGTGTGCCCGACCGAGACTCGAACTCGGGACCTTTGCCTTTCGCGGGCAAGTGCTCTACCATCTGAGCTACCGAAGCACGACTCACGCCCGGTACTCACAGCTTTACTTCTGCCAGTATCCGTCTCCTACCTTCCAAACTTTACAGAAGCTCTTCTGCGAACCATGCAGAACTAGCACTCCTGAAAGAAAGGATACTGCGGAGACATGGCTTAGCCACAGCCTGGGGGATGTTTCCAGAATGAGATTTTCACTCTGCAGCAGAGTGTGCGCTGATATGAAACTTCCTGGCAGATTAAAACTGTGTGCCCGACCGAGACTCGAACTCGGGACCTTTGCCTTTCGCGGGCAAGTGCTCTACCATCTGAGCTACCGAAGCACGACTCACGCCCGGTACTCACAGCTTTACTTCTGCCAGTATCCGTCTCCTACCTTCCAAACTTTACAGAAGCTCTTCTGCGAACCATGCAGAACTAGCACTCCTGAAAGAAAGGATACTGCGGAGACATGGCTTAGCCACAGCCTGGGGGATGTTTCCAGAATGAGATTTTCACTCTGCAGCAGAGTGTGCGCTGATATGAAACTTCCTGGCAGATTAAAACTGTGTGCCCGACCGAGACTCGAACTCGGGACCTTTGCCTTTCGCGGGCAAGTGCTCTACCATCTGAGCTACCGAAGCACGACTCACGCCCGGTACTCACAGCTTTACTTCTGCCAGTATCCGTCTCCTACCTTCCAAACTTTACAGAAGCTCTTCTGCGAACCATGCAGAACTAGCACTCCTGAAAGAAAGGATACTGCGGAGACATGGCTTAGCCACAGCCTGGGGGATGTTTCCAGAATGAGATTTTCACTCTGCAGCAGAGTGTGCGCTGATATGAAACTTCCTGGCAGATTAAAACTGTGTGCCCGACCGAGACTCGAACTCGGGACCTTTGCCTTTCGCGGGCAAGTGCTCTACCATCTGAGCTACCGAAGCACGACTCACGCCCGGTACTCACAGCTTTACTTCTGCCAGTATCCGTCTCCTACCTTCCAAACTTTACAGAAGCTCTTCTGCGAACCATGCAGAACTAGCACTCCTGAAAGAAAGGATACTGCGGAGACATGGCTTAGCCACAGCCTGGGGGATGTTTCCAGAATGAGATTTTCACTCTGCAGCAGAGTGTGCGCTGATATGAAACTTCCTGGCAGATTAAAACTGTGTGCCCGACCGAGACTCGAACTCGGGACCTTTGCCTTTCGCGGGCAAGTGCTCTACCATCTGAGCTACCGAAGCACGACTCACGCCCGGTACTCACAGCTTTACTTCTGCCAGTATCCGTCTCCTACCTTCCAAACTTTACAGAAGCTCTTCTGCGAACCATGCAGAACTAGCACTCCTGAAAGAAAGGATACTGCGGAGACATGGCTTAGCCACAGCCTGGGGGATGTTTCCAGAATGAGATTTTCACTCTGCAGCAGAGTGTGCGCTGATATGAAACTTCCTGGCAGATTAAAACTGTGTGCCCGACCGAGACTCGAACTCGGGACCTTTGCCTTTCGCGGGCAAGTGCTCTACCATCTGAGCTACCGAAGCACGACTCACGCCCGGTACTCACAGCTTTACTTCTGCCAGTATCCGTCTCCTACCTTCCAAACTTTACAGAAGCTCTTCTGCGAACCATGCAGAACTAGCACTCCTGAAAGAAAGGATACTGCGGAGACATGGCTTAGCCACAGCCTGGGGGATGTTTCCAGAATGAGATTTTCACTCTGCAGCAGAGTGTGCGCTGATATGAAACTTCCTGGCAGATTAAAACTGTGTGCCCGACCGAGACTCGAACTCGGGACCTTTGCCTTTCGCGGGCAAGTGCTCTACCATCTGAGCTACCGAAGCACGACTCACGCCCGGTACTCACAGCTTTACTTCTGCCAGTATCCGTCTCCTACCTTCCAAACTTTACAGAAGCTCTTCTGCGAACCATGCAGAACTAGCACTCCTGAAAGAAAGGATACTGCGGAGACATGGCTTAGCCACAGCCTGGGGGATGTTTCCAGAATGAGATTTTCACTCTGCAGCAGAGTGTGCGCTGATATGAAACTTCCTGGCAGATTAAAACTGTGTGCCCGACCGAGACTCGAACTCGGGACCTTTGCCTTTCGCGGGCAAGTGCTCTACCATCTGAGCTACCGAAGCACGACTCACGCCCGGTACTCACAGCTTTACTTCTGCCAGTATCCGTCTCCTACCTTCCAAACTTTACAGAAGCTCTTCTGCGAACCATGCAGAACTAGCACTCCTGAAAGAAAGGATACTGCGGAGACATGGCTTAGCCACAGCCTGGGGGATGTTTCCAGAATGAGATTTTCACTCTGCAGCAGAGTGTGCGCTGATATGAAACTTCCTGGCAGATTAAAACTGTGTGCCCGACCGAGACTCGAACTCGGGACCTTTGCCTTTCGCGGGCAAGTGCTCTACCATCTGAGCTACCGAAGCACGACTCACGCCCGGTACTCACAGCTTTACTTCTGCCAGTATCCGTCTCCTACCTTCCAAACTTTACAGAAGCTCTTCTGCGAACCATGCAGAACTAGCACTCCTGAAAGAAAGGATACTGCGGAGACATGGCTTAGCCACAGCCTGGGGGATGTTTCCAGAATGAGATTTTCACTCTGCAGCAGAGTGTGCGCTGATATGAAACTTCCTGGCAGATTAAAACTGTGTGCCCGACCGAGACTCGAACTCGGGACCTTTGCCTTTCGCGGGCAAGTGCTCTACCATCTGAGCTACCGAAGCACGACTCACGCCCGGTACTCACAGCTTTACTTCTGCCAGTATCCGTCTCCTACCTTCCAAACTTTACAGAAGCTCTTCTGCGAACCATGCAGAACTAGCACTCCTGAAAGAAAGGATACTGCGGAGACATGGCTTAGCCACAGCCTGGGGGATGTTTCCAGAATGAGATTTTCACTCTGCAGCAGAGTGTGCGCTGATATGAAACTTCCTGGCAGATTAAAACTGTGTGCCCGACCGAGACTCGAACTCGGGACCTTTGCCTTTCGCGGGCAAGTGCTCTACCATCTGAGCTACCGAAGCACGACTCACGCCCGGTACTCACAGCTTTACTTCTGCCAGTATCCGTCTCCTACCTTCCAAACTTTACAGAAGCTCTTCTGCGAACCATGCAGAACTAGCACTCCTGAAAGAAAGGATACTGCGGAGACATGGCTTAGCCACAGCCTGGGGGATGTTTCCAGAATGAGATTTTCACTCTGCAGCAGAGTGTGCGCTGATATGAAACTTCCTGGCAGATTAAAACTGTGTGCCCGACCGAGACTCGAACTCGGGACCTTTGCCTTTCGCGGGCAAGTGCTCTACCATCTGAGCTACCGAAGCACGACTCACGCCCGGTACTCACAGCTTTACTTCTGCCAGTATCCGTCTCCTACCTTTCATATCAGCGCACACTCTGCTGCAGAGTGAAAATCTCATTCTGGAAACATCCCCCAGGCTGTGGCTAAGCCATGTCTCCGCAGTATCCTTTCTTTCAGGAGTGCTAGTTCTGCATGGTTCGCAGAAGAGCTTCTGTAAAGTTTGGAAGGTAGGAGACGGATACTGGCAGAAGTAAAGCTGTGAGTACCGGGCGTGAGTCGTGCTTCGGTAGCTCAGATGGTAGAGCACTTGCCCGCGAAAGGCAAAGGTCCCGAGTTCGAGTCTCGGTCGGGCACACAGTTTTAATCTGCCAGGAAGTTTCATATCAGCGCACACTCTGCTGCAGAGTGAAAATCTCATTCTGGAAACATCCCCCAGGCTGTGGCTAAGCCATGTCTCCGCAGTATCCTTTCTTTCAGGAGTGCTAGTTCTGCATGGTTCGCAGAAGAGCTTCTGTAAAGTTTGGAAGGTAGGAGACGGATACTGGCAGAAGTAAAGCTGTGAGTACCGGGCGTGAGTCGTGCTTCGGTAGCTCAGATGGTAGAGCACTTGCCCGCGAAAGGCAAAGGTCCCGAGTTCGAGTCTCGGTCGGGCACACAGTTTTAATCTGCCAGGAAGTTTCATATCAGCGCACACTCTGCTGCAGAGTGAAAATCTCATTCTGGAAACATCCCCCAGGCTGTGGCTAAGCCATGTCTCCGCAGTATCCTTTCTTTCAGGAGTGCTAGTTCTGCATGGTTCGCAGAAGAGCTTCTGTAAAGTTTGGAAGGTAGGAGACGGATACTGGCAGAAGTAAAGCTGTGAGTACCGGGCGTGAGTCGTGCTTCGGTAGCTCAGATGGTAGAGCACTTGCCCGCGAAAGGCAAAGGTCCCGAGTTCGAGTCTCGGTCGGGCACACAGTTTTAATCTGCCAGGAAGTTTCATATCAGCGCACACTCTGCTGCAGAGTGAAAATCTCATTCTGGAAACATCCCCCAGGCTGTGGCTAAGCCATGTCTCCGCAGTATCCTTTCTTTCAGGAGTGCTAGTTCTGCATGGTTCGCAGAAGAGCTTCTGTAAAGTTTGGAAGGTAGGAGACGGATACTGGCAGAAGTAAAGCTGTGAGTACCGGGCGTGAGTCGTGCTTCGGTAGCTCAGATGGTAGAGCACTTGCCCGCGAAAGGCAAAGGTCCCGAGTTCGAGTCTCGGTCGGGCACACAGTTTTAATCTGCCAGGAAGTTTCATATCAGCGCACACTCTGCTGCAGAGTGAAAATCTCATTCTGGAAACATCCCCCAGGCTGTGGCTAAGCCATGTCTCCGCAGTATCCTTTCTTTCAGGAGTGCTAGTTCTGCATGGTTCGCAGAAGAGCTTCTGTAAAGTTTGGAAGGTAGGAGACGGATACTGGCAGAAGTAAAGCTGTGAGTACCGGGCGTGAGTCGTGCTTCGGTAGCTCAGATGGTAGAGCACTTGCCCGCGAAAGGCAAAGGTCCCGAGTTCGAGTCTCGGTCGGGCACACAGTTTTAATCTGCCAGGAAGTTTCATATCAGCGCACACTCTGCTGCAGAGTGAAAATCTCATTCTGGAAACATCCCCCAGGCTGTGGCTAAGCCATGTCTCCGCAGTATCCTTTCTTTCAGGAGTGCTAGTTCTGCATGGTTCGCAGAAGAGCTTCTGTAAAGTTTGGAAGGTAGGAGACGGATACTGGCAGAAGTAAAGCTGTGAGTACCGGGCGTGAGTCGTGCTTCGGTAGCTCAGATGGTAGAGCACTTGCCCGCGAAAGGCAAAGGTCCCGAGTTCGAGTCTCGGTCGGGCACACAGTTTTAATCTGCCAGGAAGTTTCATATCAGCGCACACTCTGCTGCAGAGTGAAAATCTCATTCTGGAAACATCCCCCAGGCTGTGGCTAAGCCATGTCTCCGCAGTATCCTTTCTTTCAGGAGTGCTAGTTCTGCATGGTTCGCAGAAGAGCTTCTGTAAAGTTTGGAAGGTAGGAGACGGATACTGGCAGAAGTAAAGCTGTGAGTACCGGGCGTGAGTCGTGCTTCGGTAGCTCAGATGGTAGAGCACTTGCCCGCGAAAGGCAAAGGTCCCGAGTTCGAGTCTCGGTCGGGCACACAGTTTTAATCTGCCAGGAAGTTTCATATCAGCGCACACTCTGCTGCAGAGTGAAAATCTCATTCTGGAAACATCCCCCAGGCTGTGGCTAAGCCATGTCTCCGCAGTATCCTTTCTTTCAGGAGTGCTAGTTCTGCATGGTTCGCAGAAGAGCTTCTGTAAAGTTTGGAAGGTAGGAGACGGATACTGGCAGAAGTAAAGCTGTGAGTACCGGGCGTGAGTCGTGCTTCGGTAGCTCAGATGGTAGAGCACTTGCCCGCGAAAGGCAAAGGTCCCGAGTTCGAGTCTCGGTCGGGCACACAGTTTTAATCTGCCAGGAAGTTTCATATCAGCGCACACTCTGCTGCAGAGTGAAAATCTCATTCTGGAAACATCCCCCAGGCTGTGGCTAAGCCATGTCTCCGCAGTATCCTTTCTTTCAGGAGTGCTAGTTCTGCATGGTTCGCAGAAGAGCTTCTGTAAAGTTTGGAAGGTAGGAGACGGATACTGGCAGAAGTAAAGCTGTGAGTACCGGGCGTGAGTCGTGCTTCGGTAGCTCAGATGGTAGAGCACTTGCCCGCGAAAGGCAAAGGTCCCGAGTTCGAGTCTCGGTCGGGCACACAGTTTTAATCTGCCAGGAAGTTTCATATCAGCGCACACTCTGCTGCAGAGTGAAAATCTCATTCTGGAAACATCCCCCAGGCTGTGGCTAAGCCATGTCTCCGCAGTATCCTTTCTTTCAGGAGTGCTAGTTCTGCATGGTTCGCAGAAGAGCTTCTGTAAAGTTTGGAAGGTAGGAGACGGATACTGGCAGAAGTAAAGCTGTGAGTACCGGGCGTGAGTCGTGCTTCGGTAGCTCAGATGGTAGAGCACTTGCCCGCGAAAGGCAAAGGTCCCGAGTTCGAGTCTCGGTCGGGCACACAGTTTTAATCTGCCAGGAAGTTTCATATCAGCGCACACTCTGCTGCAGAGTGAAAATCTCATTCTGGAAACATCCCCCAGGCTGTGGCTAAGCCATGTCTCCGCAGTATCCTTTCTTTCAGGAGTGCTAGTTCTGCATGGTTCGCAGAAGAGCTTCTGTAAAGTTTGGAAGGTAGGAGACGGATACTGGCAGAAGTAAAGCTGTGAGTACCGGGCGTGAGTCGTGCTTCGGTAGCTCAGATGGTAGAGCACTTGCCCGCGAAAGGCAAAGGTCCCGAGTTCGAGTCTCGGTCGGGCACACAGTTTTAATCTGCCAGGAAGTTTCATATCAGCGCACACTCTGCTGCAGAGTGAAAATCTCATTCTGGAAACATCCCCCAGGCTGTGGCTAAGCCATGTCTCCGCAGTATCCTTTCTTTCAGGAGTGCTAGTTCTGCATGGTTCGCAGAAGAGCTTCTGTAAAGTTTGGAAGGTAGGAGACGGATACTGGCAGAAGTAAAGCTGTGAGTACCGGGCGTGAGTCGTGCTTCGGTAGCTCAGATGGTAGAGCACTTGCCCGCGAAAGGCAAAGGTCCCGAGTTCGAGTCTCGGTCGGGCACACAGTTTTAATCTGCCAGGAAGTTTCATATCAGCGCACACTCTGCTGCAGAGTGAAAATCTCATTCTGGAAACATCCCCCAGGCTGTGGCTAAGCCATGTCTCCGCAGTATCCTTTCTTTCAGGAGTGCTAGTTCTGCATGGTTCGCAGAAGAGCTTCTGTAAAGTTTGGAAGGTAGGAGACGGATACTGGCAGAAGTAAAGCTGTGAGTACCGGGCGTGAGTCGTGCTTCGGTAGCTCAGATGGTAGAGCACTTGCCCGCGAAAGGCAAAGGTCCCGAGTTCGAGTCTCGGTCGGGCACACAGTTTTAATCTGCCAGGAAGTTTCATATCAGCGCACACTCTGCTGCAGAGTGAAAATCTCATTCTGGAAACATCCCCCAGGCTGTGGCTAAGCCATGTCTCCGCAGTATCCTTTCTTTCAGGAGTGCTAGTTCTGCATGGTTCGCAGAAGAGCTTCTGTAAAGTTTGGAAGGTAGGAGACGGATACTGGCAGAAGTAAAGCTGTGAGTACCGGGCGTGAGTCGTGCTTCGGTAGCTCAGATGGTAGAGCACTTGCCCGCGAAAGGCAAAGGTCCCGAGTTCGAGTCTCGGTCGGGCACACAGTTTTAATCTGCCAGGAAGTTTCATATCAGCGCACACTCTGCTGCAGAGTGAAAATCTCATTCTGGAAACATCCCCCAGGCTGTGGCTAAGCCATGTCTCCGCAGTATCCTTTCTTTCAGGAGTGCTAGTTCTGCATGGTTCGCAGAAGAGCTTCTGTAAAGTTTGGAAGGTAGGAGACGGATACTGGCAGAAGTAAAGCTGTGAGTACCGGGCGTGAGTCGTGCTTCGGTAGCTCAGATGGTAGAGCACTTGCCCGCGAAAGGCAAAGGTCCCGAGTTCGAGTCTCGGTCGGGCACACAGTTTTAATCTGCCAGGAAGTTTCATATCAGCGCACACTCTGCTGCAGAGTGAAAATCTCATTCTGGAAACATCCCCCAGGCTGTGGCTAAGCCATGTCTCCGCAGTATCCTTTCTTTCAGGAGTGCTAGTTCTGCATGGTTCGCAGAAGAGCTTCTGTAAAGTTTGGAAGGTAGGAGACGGATACTGGCAGAAGTAAAGCTGTGAGTACCGGGCGTGAGTCGTGCTTCGGTAGCTCAGATGGTAGAGCACTTGCCCGCGAAAGGCAAAGGTCCCGAGTTCGAGTCTCGGTCGGGCACACAGTTTTAATCTGCCAGGAAGTTTCAGCATTGTCCATGCTCATGTCACAGTATGAATATGTTACTGTTGTGGAAGAGACAAATGTAGATCTGCAGCTAAGATCTCACTCCACAGAGGGTTGTTTCATTTCAGCAGTATGGGTATTATATTTATGGATCCAGTGTCATACACCCTACAGAAACAACGCCAGTCAGACTTCAGATTCCAAGTCTTTCAGCATGTGATATGATAATCTTAATGTACTTCATGTAGACTGCCAGAAGATAATTTGCAGTTATAATGTACAGAAACTTAAAAGGAGAGCAATCAAGATGTCCTATGAAACGACTGTTTAGATACTCTGGAAGAGGATACAAGCAATACACTAACATTAGACAATGAATTCCAGGAATTCAGTCACAAATTCATTGCAGTTTGTGACAAACATGCTCCTCAACATACAGTGAAAGTAAAGCTGCATAGCTGACTAGGAAATTCAACCAAGCAACAAATACACAGTCACTGTACATAGAAAATCAACACAAAATACAACAACTGTACTTTGTGTGGCACGAAAACTGTGTTAACAGTGTTAAGCAAAATCTTTGAAACACCACAATCAGACATGCCCAGTCTTTTGTAATGTAATATAACAGCCTTAGATTCATATTGGGGTAGATGATATACTGTCTTTAGCAAATTACTCAATATATAGCATCTTTTATTATGTTATATTACATTTATTACTGTCTTTATTACTTTCACATTTATTATTCATTATCTAATACTATTCGGAATAAGTGAATGCCCTGTAAATAACAAAGCTAGTAACACTGTTTCATTTGCAACTTTATGATAACTTGGGATTTCATGTTTACACATTTCAAATTTGTTGAAACAATAATTTCTAATCCAGATAGATAATAATTCACTCACACAATACAGTTTGTGTGCAAGATATGCAAAATTACAGAAGTTGTAGAACAACAATGCTTAATGCCATGACCAATTATTCAAAATGTAAATAGTTCAATAGATAATAATCTTTAACATGGTTCATAAACTAGTTGGTTGCATCACATAATATACAGTAGCTTTAACACTGAAACCTCTGTAAATGTTAGTAATCAGAGAGATTAAGATCCATAACAGGAATTAGCATATTTTAAAAGCAACTGTACAAAATCAGTACCTTATGAAATTTTGTATAGAAAAGAAATTGTACAAGAAAACAAATTGTGTCAAGTATTTTCTTCATTACTGTAATGTTTTTGTGTATATGTAATTTTTATTAAAATACTACAAAAGTTTTAACCCTAATAATGAACCTGTCATTATGAATTATTACTTTTCTATAGAAGGGCCAGTGTTTGCATAATGTATTACTCCTACGACTTCATTTTAGTTCATTATTATTTTTGCAAGTCTTATGTAATTTATATCTAGTTCTGCTCTTGTAAACTAATTGATACCATGGTCTGTGAACATATATTACTCAAGGCGTTCTACATCCTAGCATCATATGCATAACAGGATCCATGGAATTTGTAGATAAATAAATAAATAAATAAATAAAATAGCAGGAAGTAGTTGTGATTAGCAGTTGGTGTAAGAAAATTAACAAGATATAAATGTTATTTTTTTTATTTTCACAGGCTGCAGTGTGCAGCTTATAAAATCGTGCACCATTATGGAAAAAACTGTGCTTATGAAAGGCAAAATTTGACATTTTTAAAAATCTTTGAAGATGAATAAAATTACTTTTCTTCAGTTATAGTCAGTTCTGAGTTTATGATAAATTATATATTATTTACAAGACAGGCCCTTAGGAACAGATGCATAAAATATATTTACACAACAGTATGGAATAAAATCACATGGATCTTTTATGAGATAAGTAAAGATGGTGTGAGTATAACTATGATTACCAATGATGTTGGTCACATAATAGCATTTTTACAGATATTTTCAGTCTCTCTCTCCTAAGTAAAATGCTTGATTGAACCAAAACCCAAGTATGGTAACAAGAAATCACCAAAACCCTATATACCTATCAGCATGTACCTACAGCCTTGGAGTAAATGAATAACTGCAATCTCAAAACTTACAACATTCATGGTAAATATTAATCAGGTTTCCAGAAAACCATAGCACAGTAATGCATTAATCAAAGTGACTATAAACATACAAAACACCACAGATGAGCATCAAGTGACCACTTTACACAGCCTGATTTTGGCCAGGTTTCTGATAAGTGTTAATTCCAGTATATTACTTATGGAAATGAAACGGCTGAATTTCTCAAACAGTGTAATTACCATCATTTGATAGCTACCTTAAAAACAGATGTAAATGAATTTTCTATGGGTTGGAGGAATCACCATGCAAACTATCTCCCTAGAGTGCACAAGGGGTCAGTTCTTGACTCAATGCTTTTCTTGCTGCTGTTGTTGTTGGTGTTGTCTTCAGCCCAAAGACTGGTCTGATGCAGCTCTACATGCTAACTTATCCTGTGCTAACTTCTGTATATTTAAATAACTATTGCATGCTGCATCCATTAGAATCTGCTAGTGTATTCTTACCTTGGTCTTGCTACATAAGCTATACCACCCTGTCCCTTCCCACCTCTGTTAAAGTAATGATTCCCTGATGCCTCAGGATGTGTCATGTCTTGACTGATTCTCTCAGGAAAAAATTTCATTTCTCCCCAATCTCATTCAGTACCACTTCTCAGTTATTCAATCTACTCAAATAATCTTCAGCATTCTTCTGTAGCATTATGTTTCAAAAGCTTCTTTCATTCTCTTCTTACCTACACTCTTCAATGTCTACTTTTTACTTTTGTACAAGGTTACACATCTGACAAATGCCTTCAAAAAGCCTTCCAAACACTTAAACTTTTAATCAGTGTTAAAATGTCTCTTTTTTCAGACTTGCTTTCCTTGCCATTACCAGCATCAGTTTTACATCCACACTACTTTTTCTATCATCAGTTATGTCACTGCCAAAATAGCAAGACTCATCTACTGCTTTTAGTACCTCATTTCTTTATCTAATTCCTTCAACAATGATTAATTTAATTTGATGACATTCCATTACCCTTTTTTTTACTCTCTTTGATAGTGACCTCACTACTTCGATTTTCATCCGGCAATTATCACTTTTTCACCTCTTCCAGTAATACACGGATACAAGATGACAAAATTTCTAGTTGTCGTGATGAATGGCATCATCATCAGTTTTCTGCTATATTAGCAGGTCCTTTGCCTCCCCATTTTCCCCAATCCATTGCTTCCTTCTTAAGGATGCTGTATGTTGTACTGTCCATTACGTCATCCAGTAAATGAAATGAGCATATGGCATCTTGGCTGGGAGGCCCCATCTGGGGAAGTTTGGCCACCAAGTGCAAGTCTTATTTCAGTCAACGCCACATTAGGCGACTTGCACGCCGATGATGAGGATGAAATGATAATGAGGACAACACAACATTCAGTCCCCGAGTGGAGAAAATCTCCAACCCAGGCGGGGAAGCGAACCCAGGCCCACTTGCATGGGAGGCGAGCACATTACCACCCAGCTAAGAAGGTGGACACATCATCCAGTATCTGAAATCTCTTTCTTCCTCGCTTCCTTTTCCCTTTTACATAACCCTCTCAAACTGTTTTTATCAGTCCGTCATTCTTTCTTAATATATGTGCAATCCAATTTCTTTTTCTTATTTTTATTACGTCTAGTAACTGTCTTTCCTCTCCCACTCTTCTCAGTACCTCTTAGTTTTTTACTCTGTGCATCCAACTTATTCTTTCCATCCTTCGCCACACCCACATCTCAAAAGCCTCCAGCCTTTCTTCTTCAAAGTTCATGTTTCAGCGCCATACAGAAGAACGTCTTCTTCTTCTTTCCTGGCTCCACAGCTCATGATGAGCCTTGGCCTCTTATAGAATTTCCTTCTATTTCTCTTGATCCAGTTTCTATTGCCCATCTCCCTAAGATCTTCAATTACTCCATCTTCCCATCTGGCTCTTGGTTGACCACGTCCTTTCTGCCCTACTGGCTTTCATTATAATATTCTTTTTGGTACTTCTGTATCATTCATGCGAGCCACATACCCGCCCACCTCAGTCTGCATGATTTTACTATCCTTCTGATGGGTTGGTCTTCGTATATGATATACAACTCAAGGTTGTATCCCCTACTCCATCTTTTTATTTCACACATTGGGCCAATAACTCGTCTGAGTATCTTTTTTTCACATGCATCCAGTATTTGAATATCTTTAGTTGTTAATGTGAGGTTTCAGAGGCATATGTAAGTACTGGTCATATAAGTAATTTATAGATAGTTAATTTATTGGTATGAGTCAGGAGCCTTGAGGATAGCTGTCTTGTTGGGGCAAAATAGACTAGTATTAATCTCTGCTTAATGACATAGGAGGTATCACTTAGTTGGGTAACTGTCGAGGCCAGGTACTTGAAATGTTCAACTTTCTCAAACATATAACTGCCCACTGTTATTGCATTTCGCGTATTTTCTCTATGTGCTTTTTCAGGTGCCATATATTTTGTTTTTTGTTCATTAATAATTAACCCCATGTTCCTACTAGCCTGTCCGAGAGTCATAAATGCCTCTTCCATTGCTTTTTGGGTTCTTGCTACTATATCTATGTCATATGTGTAGGCCAGTATCTGCACTGATTTATAGAAGATCGTTCCCCTATTCAGAAGGTTTGCATTTCTCATCAACCTCTCCAGGGTGCCATTAAAGAGAAGAAATGCCAATGCATCCCCTTATCACACTCTGTTTTTAATACTCAATGTATTGGACATCATTCCTCCTATTCTTATACTACCTTGTGTTTCACTCATTGTCACTCTCACCAGTCTTACCAATTTTCTCGAGATTCCCAGTTCATATAGAGCTTGATATAACTGTTCCATATTTATGCCATCATAAGCTACTTTGAAATCTATATAGAGATGATGCGTGCCAACCCCGCATTCATTTGTTTTTTCCAGGATTTATCTTCAGGTGAATATTTGATCTATAGTTGATGACCTGACGAAAAATCCACATTGATACGGTCCATCTCCCTCTGTATGATTGTGAGGAGTCTGTCGAATAGTATATTAGAAAATATTTTATATCCCAGATTTAGTAGTGTGATCCCTCTGTAATTGCCACACTCCATCTGATCTCCTTTCATATAAAGAGTGTTTCACCAAATGTGTTTGCCACTGTAAGTTACGATGTAATAGGCGATGGAAATATTTATTGTGGCAGGTAACCATAAGAAACATTATACTGTCTGCGAAGCTATGAACATAGTTTATTCTGTTATTATTCAAAGAGTTACAGCAAAAAGATACAATTCTTTTAAAATGGAACAATACTTGTTTCTATCATGCACTGGACTCAATAACACGAGCTGTGTGTACATCAATTTAAATTACATTCCTGTCACTTTTAGTTTGGGAGCCACAACCCTTCAAAGTTTCAGGGGCAGATACCACACACTGTACATAATACATGGCTGTGTGATGTTCAAATGTTCTTGAATGCACAACGCAATGAACTTTCTAAGGGATCTACATCTACATCTACATACATACTCCACAATCCACTAACGGTGCGTGGCAGAGGGTACCTCATACCACAACTAACATCTTCCCTCCCTGTTCCACTCCCAAACAGAACGAGGGAAAAATGACTGCCTATATGCCTCTGTACGAGCCCTAATCTCTCTTATCTTTGTGGTCATTGTGTGAAATGTAAGTTGGCGGCAGTAAAATTGAACTGCAGTCAGCCTCAAAAGCTGGTTTTCTAAATTTCCTCACGATACACGAAAAGAACACCTCCTTTCCTCTAGAGACTCCCATCCGAGTTCCTGAAGCTTTTCCGTAACACTCGCGTGATGATCAAACCTACCAGAAACAAATTTAGCAGCCCGCCTCTGAATTGCTTCTACGTCCTCCCTCAATCTGACCTGATAGGGATCCCAAACGCTCGAGCAGTACTCAAGAATAGGTCGTATTAGTGTTTTATAAGCAGTCTCCTTTACAGATGAACCACATCTTCCCAAAATTCTACCAATGAACCGAAGACTATCCGCCTTCCCCACAACTGCCATTACATGCTTGTCCCACTTCATATCGTTCTGCAATGTTACGCCCAAATATTTAATCGATGTGACTGTGTCAAGCGCTACACTACTAATGGAGTATTCAAACATTACAGGATTCTTTTTCCTCTTCATCTGCATTAATTTACATTTATCTATATTTAGAGTTAGCTGCCATTCTTTACACCAATCATAGATCCTGTCCAAGTCATCTTGTATCCTCCTACAGTCACTCAACAATGAAACCTTCCTATACACCGCAGCATCATCAGCAAACAGCCACACATTGCTATCCACCCTATCCAAAAGATCATTTATGTAGCTATGTAACATCGCCGGTGTCATGGAGCAACATGTGTCCTTGATGCGCCATTTTAGATCATCTGGGGATGTGGGCTCAGTGACATAAACATGATCCTTTAGATATCCCTACTAAAAGAAATCTAATGGTGTTAAATCAGGCAATCTTGTGGGCCATGAATGAGGACCATGACGCCCTAACCACCTTCCTGCAAACGTGTTGTTTAGTTCTTGCACAACAGCACGTGCCGAATGGGCTGGGTGACCATCATGCTGCATCCACATATGGACTCTCGTGTGTAGACCCACATGTTCAAGGAGACAACCCAAACTGTCACCTATAAACATGCGATATAACTCAACTGCCAGTGTACCTGGGATGTAGAGTGGACCGACGATTTCATACCCAAGGATTCCACACCATACATTAATAGACCACCTACGTTGATGTTCGACAAGATGTACCCACCGAGAATTGTCTGCGGCCCAGTAGTGCACATTATGGTGATTCACTGCACCATAATTTGTAAATGTGGACTTATCAGAGAACATAACACCTTGTAAAGACTCCAGCATGAAATGGCCCATTCACAGAATGTAACTCTTGCACAGAAATTGTTCCCATGCAGCTCCTGGGTCACTGATAGGCAGTACCGGTGAAACCTGTGGCCGTGTACTACATGCCACACAGATGTGAGACTGACACCAGCGACTGCAGCAACGGCTCATAAGCTGACAAGAGGATCATGGTGTTGTTGTTGTTGTTGTTGTTGTTGTTGTTGTTGTTGTCTTCAGTCCTGAGACTGGTTTGATGCAGCTCTCCATGCTACTCTATCCTGTGCAAGCTGCTTCATCTCCCAGTACCTACTGCAACCTACATCCTTCTGAATCTGCTTAGTGTACTCATCTCTCAGTCTCCCTCTACGATTTTTACCCTCCACGCTGCCCTCCAATGCTAAATTTGTGATCCCTTGATGCCTCAAAACATGTCCTACCAACCGATCCCTTCTTCTAGTCAAGTTGTGCCACAAACTTCTCTTCTCCCCAATCCTATTCAATACCTCCTCATTAGTTACGTGATCTATCCACCTTATCTTCAGTATTCTTCTGTAGCACCACATTTCGAAAGCTTCTATTCTCTTCTTGTCCAAACTAGTTATCGTCCATGTTTCACTTCCATACATGGCGATCATGGTGTAGTGCAGCTAAAACAAACACCTCCATCTCCTCACTTCTTGCAGTTCCTCATCTGTTACTGCAGCGCATTACCAAGCTGCCTGTTTCCCGAAGTCGTCGTTCGGCAGGTAAGAATGTAATGGCTGCCGGAGCTCTTCACCTAGGGTATCTCATAGCGTAGGTCATGGCTGCTTCAGTGGCATCGTGTCGGCACTCGCCAAGCATCAGCAACATTTCAACGTACTCGTTGCTCGAGTATGCCATCTTCATCCGATGTCAGTAACTGTGGTATATTGAGCCCCGGTTGTTTGTGTGGCTCAAACTGTCAGGTATATAGCCGTGTGCGCTGACAGTCGGCAGTCTGACAGCGCATCAAGGAAGCTTCTCACTCCGTGACACTGGCAACGTTACAACTTGGCCGCACCACATTTAGAAGGTGCATTGCGTTATGCGCAGCATGTGTGGTATCCAGCCCTGAAACTTTGAAGGGTTGTAGCTCCCAAACTAAAAGTGATAGGAATGTAATTTAAATTGATGTATACACAGCTAGTGTTACTGATTTCAGTGCATGATAGAAACAACAATTGTTCCATTAAAAAATTGTATCTTTTTGCTGTAACTCTTTAGATAATAACACAATAAACTATGTTCATAGCTCTGCAGACAGTGTAATGTTTCTTATGGTGTCCTATAGCAATAAATATTTCAGTCACCTATTACTTCGTAACTTACACAGGCAAACACATTTAGTGAAACACCCTGTATATGGAACATATGATACCCTCTTTCCATTGTAGGTACATTTTCTTCTCTTTCCACACTCTGGTGACCAGTTGAAGAAGGTTTCATTCCAGCTCTCTGCTTCCCTGCTTAAACAGTTCTGCTGGAATACTGTCTGTCCCTGCCACCTTGTTGTTTTTCCGTTTCTTCGTGGCAGTTTTCACTTCTTCTACATTCGGTGGGGAAGTGTTGTCTTGGTCCTCTTCCCCATTCGTTTCTATTGGATTCCCTGGTATAGTTATTCTAGGATTGAGGAGACTATCAAAATACTTGCACCATCTTTCGCATATTCCTTTCTCTTCACTTATTATATTCCGTCTCATCTTTTGTTAAGCTTGTTTTACTAGCAAAAGGCTTCTGTGCCGCATTCACTTCTCTCTAGAATTTTCTAATTTCATTTTTGCTTCTCATGAGCTCCATTTGACACTTGCTTTCATCCATTCTCTCTTCTTCCTTTGGTGAGTCCTCTTTTCAATCCTCTATTTATCTTTGTATTCTTCTACTATCCTCCTCATACAGCATGATCGCAGTGTCCTTCTATATGCTTCGTTCTTTTCTTCAGTTGCTATTTCACATTCAGTATCAAACCATGATGGTCTTACTTGTTTTGTCCCAATTCCAAGTACCTGTCTTGAAGATGTCTCCACTGTTGTGTTTATCGCTTCCCACTGATCTTCGATGTTGTTATATTCTCCAATGTGTTTTAGAATCCAAGCTATCTTCTCCTTATACTGATCTCTAACTTCCACTGATTCTAAAGTTGTTGTGTTATATTTCTGTGCCCTGGGTCTGACTCCTTTCGCTGCATTAGATATCCTCGCCTTCACCCGTTCCATACCAGAAAATGATCTGTATCTATGTTTGGGCCTCTGAGACTCCTCACGTCCAATAGGTCCGATTTGTGTCTCACGTCTAACAACACATGGTCGATCTGATTTACTGTGTTTCCATCTGGTGAGGTCCATGTTCCCTTATGTATTTCTTTATGCAGGAACAGTGTTGATCCTATTACCAAATTTCTAATCAAAATATCCACGGGTGTACTGCCGGTCTACAGTGTCCAACGGGCACAATATTTCGGCGATCAAATATGTCGCCATCATCAGGTGAACTGACGGACTGAGCTCCTGTGAACGTGCCGGCACGGAGATCCGTACGCTATGGCTGCTCAGGGGGAACTGGGTTCGGTCGCGGCGGCGGCCGATTTAAATACCCTCCACCCGCGGCGCGCTCCCTCCGCCGTCCGCGCCCCGCGCCACGGTAGCGCGGTGGAACAGATTGCAACAGCGTCTGAGATGATGTCGGTGTGATGGCTCTGTCCGCCGTGGTCGTCACAACTATGCATTTGCTCGATTTACTCTTGATTAACCCAATCGCTGGTTCCCAAGCCTTGCTAAGATTATAGCCACAGTCACGGTTTACGAGGTCATCATTGGTGCGAATTTCGATAGCCTCTCTAACAACGCTGTCCCAGTATCTCGACGTCTGTACCAGAATCCTCTTGCGGTCATACTCCATAGCGTGATTTTCCGACAAACAATGTTCAGCGACCGCCGACTTGCTCGGATACATCAGTCGAGTGTGCCTCTGGTGTTCACGGCATCGATCCTCGACGGTACGCATCGTCTGACCAATATACGACTTGCCACATTGACACGGAATCTGGTACACGCCGGCCTTCCTCAAACTGAGGTCATCTTTGGCGCTCCCCACCAGTGCACGAGTTTTATTCGGAGGACAAAACACAGTTCCAACCCGGTGTTTCTTCAGAATGCGGGCGATTTTCCCCGAGAGTGCGCCTGTGTATGGAATAAATGCAGTGCCTACCTCCTCCCTCGTGACTTCATCCATCTCAACAGGTTGTGCTGCAGTGGTTGGGCGGAGAGCACGTTGGATCTGCCACTCTGAGTACCCATTCTTTCGAAACACAGTTCTCAGAAGTTCCAATTCCTGGGGTAGACTCTCTGTGTCAGAGATAGTGCGCGCCCTATGTACTAGAGTTTTAAGTACCCCATTCCTCTGTGAAGGGTGGTGGCAGCTGTCTGCATGCAAATACAGATCAGTGTGTGTTGTCTTTCAATACACCCCATGACCTAGGGTGCCGTCAGCCCTTCTCCTGACCAAGACGTCAAGGAAAGGTAATTTACCCTCCGTTTCAGTCTCCATAGTGAATTTGATGTTGGGGTGTATGGAGTTTAGATGTGTACGGAAGTCAAGGAGTTTATCCATACCATGTGGCCAGATGATGAACGTGTCGTCCACGTAACGGAAAAAGCAAGTAGGTTTCCATTTGGATGACGACAGGGCTTCCTCCTCGAAGTTCTCCATGTACAAATTCGCTACCACCGGTGAGAGTGGGCTACCCATGGCGACTCCCTCCATTTGTTCGTAGTATTCTCCATTAAAAAGAAAATACGTGGAAGTCAAGACAGTCCGTCAGTTCACCTGATGATGGCGACATGTTTGATCGCCGAAATATTGTGCCCGTTGGACACTATAGACCGGCAGTACACCCGTGGATATTTTGATTATCAAATACGCCGGGAGAAACTCAAGAATCACACCAAATTTCTAGATGCTGCAAACAGTATAACCCTTTTCCGTTCTCATTACTTGTTGCAAGTTTGATGTGGAGGACACATATCGATTTATAAATCTGTTCTTTCCCCACCTGGATGTTTAGGTCTCTGCCTATTATTTTAATATCATATGCTCTTTCCAAAAATTCATTGAATACTCATTTCCCTTCTTCTTCTTCTTCGGCTTCTTCTGTTGGTGCATGGGCATTAATTAAGGAATAGTTAAAGAATTTCCCCATTATCCTGAGTGTTGATAATCTTTGACTAATGGGTGTAAACCCTATTACCAAATGCTTCAATTGATGATGTACAACAAATCCTGTCCCCAGTTCAAGATTTATTATGCTGCTGCTGTAGAATATATTCGCTTCTTTCTTTTCTAAAACTCCAATCCCCGTCCATCTAATTTCTTGCAGAGCTATTACACTTTGCTTCAGAGTCATTATTCGATCCAGTATTACTTTCAGTGCTTCTCGGTGATATAGGGATCTCACATTCCAAGCACTAATATATAGATCTGATCTACACCTTATATTTCTCTTCTTCCTTATTTTCCCACATTCATTTCCTTGTATTCCATCCTCATTGTACTTTTCCATGCCAGGTCCATCTTTCTTCATCCATCTGGCTTTACTTTGGAGAAGTTTCACAACAATTATTTCTTTTACAGAGTGAGCTGTCAACCCTGCATCTAACACCTACTAGGGGACGGGTGATTTTTAATCAGGGTTTTCTTCCCTTAGCCTTTGGAGACTCAACTGCCAACTGCAAGGTGGCAGTTGTTGTTTTGCTAGTTTTGGTCTGCCCTGGGTATTTTATTTCCCCAGTGTCCGCCATATTTGGTGAACATTCCCCAATCCTCCACCTGGGGAGGTGCCCAATGGGCATACAGAAGAACACTCCATACAAAACATTTTATGAGTCTTTTCCTCAGTTCTCTGTCCAGACTGTTGCAGACAATTCTCCTTTTCTTATACAATGCCTCTTTTGTCACTGCTATCCTTGTTTTAATTTCTATGCTGCGCTTCCAGCCGGGGTCTATCCTGCTTCTAAGATATTTAAAATTTTGCACATGTTCTAATATTTCTCCATTCGGCATAATTTTTATTTCCGTATTTCCTCTTACTGCCAATACTTTTGTTTTCTTTGTGTTAATTCTCATTCCATGATTTTTTTCTGTGGGCTTCAATGTTGTCCACTAAATCCTGTAATTCTTTTTCCCCTGTGGCTAGAAGGACCACATCATCAGCAAACCTCAAACACCCTACTCTTCTTCCTCCAATTTCTACTCCTTTGTCATCTAATGAGCATTGCTCAATCATGACGAATGGCAGCTAGCTCTGAAAGTACAAAAATGTAAGTAAATGTGGATGAGTAGGAAAAATAAACCCGTAATGTTTGGATACAGCATTAGTAGTGTCCTACGTGACATGTCATTTAAATATCTGGGTGTAATGTTGCAAAACAATAGGCAAAATGGAACGAGCAAGTGAGAGTTGTGGTAGAGAAAATGAAAGGTCGACTTCAGTTTCTTGGGAGAATTTTGGGAAAGTGTGGTTCATCTGTAAAGGAGACCTCATATAGGTTGTTAGTGCAACCTATTCTTTAGTACTGCTTGAATGTTTGAGATGTGTATCAGGTTGAATTAAAGGAAGTCATCAAAGCAATTTGAAGGCAACCTGTTAAACTTGTTAGCAGTAGGTTTCAACAATATGCAAGTGTCTCAGAGAATCCCTGCAGGGAAGGTGATGTTCTTTTTGAGGAATACAGTTGAAAAAAATTACCAGAACGATTCTGCTGCCGCTAGCGTACATTTCACATAAAGACGACAAAGATAAGATACAAGAAACTAGGCACATACGGTGGCACACAGACAGTTTTTTTCCCTTGTTCTATTTCTGAGTGGAACAGGAAAGAAAATAACTAGCAGTGGCACAGGGTACCTTCCACTGCACAAAGTATAATTGCTTGCAGAATACATATGTAGATGTAGATTGCTACTGTGAAAAATGCCAAGTTACATCACGGTTCAGAGTTCATGTAAAACTGTAAGTCCCCCATAATTGGCTGGGTAAGTCAGTTCAAAGATTGGAGGAAGGCAATGGGGCATATCACCTACAACGAGACTGTGCCTCATAAAGCACTGTGGTGTTCAACCTGGTCTTCAGGTTGATGACAAAAAGAAGAGATCAACAATATTTCAATCTGCATTACTTTTCCGTAGCTGACACTGATACGCTGATGACATCGCGTTGCATATAAGTGCCAGCCCTAAGCATTTTGCTGCTCCCTTGTCGGGTATGAGTCAGGATCTGCTCGATATCACAATAAGCACAAAACCTGGATCTTAAACTGAACCTTAAGAAGTCACAGGCCAGCCTCATATCAACCCAAATGTTCAGCAACCCATATGTTCTTGAAACAGTTTCTCCCTGGTCAAGTCCAATTTCCCTATTCAATAAAAAGTTTAAAGAATATGAGTATAAGAAAAAGATCTTGGCATAATTTTGTATAAGCATTAAAATACTGAAGAACAAGCTCTCATAGAACGCAGTAAATATCTCTTTTGGTTACATAGAATACAAAAACATATTGGTGTATTGAGAAAAATCAATAATGTTACAGTTCTGTGTAGTGATTTTGAATATTTCACAAATTCAAAAATGCATGGATGTGCAGGGCACCCATTTTTAACGTTTGTTGTGCTTTATTACTGATTTCAAATATAAGTATGTTTTTCTGTGACTGAATGTGTGTACCACTGACATCAAAGCCCATTTATTTAGGACAGACTTTATTTTCAGTGTCTTGTTGCAGTATCTGCCGTTAAAAAAATTACCAGAAATGGAGTAACTGCATGTGTATTTAGTAATTATAAATCAAATCTGTTAACTGTGATCTCATTCTCATGACAGATATTTACACTAATTTATCTTCACTTTATTAATGCATAATGGTGTCTCGCCTTACACAACTGATAAGAGGAAAGTGGAATGCTGAGAGTGAAAACCAGATTCAAAGCAATTGTGCAGATTCAAAGCAATTGTTTAACTTTTTGTGTGTGTATATATTTAAGTTTCAGACTAAGATTCTTTATTTTTTTCCACTTATTCATATTACAGTTGTCATGGTACAAGCAAAGTTTTCCTTACAAAAATGAAAGCAATCACCAAGTTACAATTTTTAAATTTTTTCAGGGCAAAATTCAAGATTTTTCTACTCATCATGCAATGCTTTACCACTATTCAACAATTCATTAATGCTTTTCAGGTAGAAGCTCATTAAACATGAATCTAACACATATGGAAATATGTAACAGGGGTCTATGCTATAACAAAAAACAATCACAAAACGACAGTTAAAAAACAGCTCATAAAACACAAATGGAACATATATGGAAAAATGTAACAGTGGTCTATGCTGTAACAAAATAACAACAATCACAAATTTAGAACTAAGTAAATTAAATATATAAGGTCGGTCAAGGTACGAAATGCTATCCATTAATGTTCAACAAATATCTTCATATAAAACCTCATTCTGTCATTAATATCTTTATCATGATCACAGATCAAGCGAGGGTTTACAAGTGCAGAAATTCATATCTGTCGGAAACACTATTTACTGAATCACTGTCTCTATTGGTTCGTCTGTTAGGGCACAATCAGACAACTTGCAGTTTGTAATGAAATTGATCAATGTTACACTCTCATTATCTACTGAAGAACGTGTTATAATGGAACATTTCTTGTGTGTGCTGTTCTGTAGTCTCAACAAATTGTGTAAAATGCATAATGTTGATAACAGTAATCTACTATAGCTACTTTATCAGAATGCAATTCTTACAATACACTAGATTAGCATACAAAACAACCCAATAAAACTTCACATAGAATATATATAACTCTATAACTTACATTAAATTTAAATCATGCTAACATTAGAATCAATGCCAAATGCATATGCAAATCATGTTTTGCACTTATGTTAAACTGATTCAAAATTGGCATGCATAGTTTGTATTTATATATGTAACTGGTTAAATTTATACTTATTATTGTTATTGTTATCATCATCATCATTGAAATCTTTGAGAATGGTACATCAGAATTGTGCTGTAAGTGAAATTCTTTTCTGTTAAAATGTTACTAATGAAATTAGTGAAATAGCTTTGTATCGCACTACCTTTGGTAAAAAGTACTGGCAGGAGTCGTCGTATTATGTGGCACATGTTCGTAGAGTAGTGTATTCTGGACCTTTTATCACTTGGATGATTAGCAGAAAAGATTATTTGCAAACAAGCAGTCTGTGATATTTCATTTACTGAAGTAATTTTTGAGAACATTTCTCTTTGAGAACAATGGTCTGGTAAAAAGTGCTTTAAAAATGAACACAATCTTGACCACAAAAATATCTGTTTTGATAGTAACTGGTTTTGGTCAGTTTTTTACCATCATCAGACCCTCATACTATGATCGTAGTTGGTGATGGTCAATGGAACGAGTCTTGTAACCGTAAGAGCCGATGTTTGCAGAGTTAAAACACCCACCCCACCTATCTTCACAATAAATGTTTTAGTGATTGAGACTGTCTGTGTCCATTTTTAAATCTACTGAAGTGCACAGATGTATACAAAACTGTGGAAGTGATTCTGCAACCCGAAACATAATTCTATCAGATGTAACTGTGCCAGCTACTAGAACAAGTATTCAAGCAAAGTAAAATGCAAATGTTGTGTGACTAGGGCCTCCCGTAGGGTAGACCATTCACCGGGTGCAAGTCTATTGATCTGATGCCACTTTGGAAACTTGCGCGTCGATATGGATGAAATTATGATGATTAAGAGAACACAACACCCAGTCCCTAAGCGGAGAAAATCTTCAATCCAGCCGGGAATCAAATCTAGGCCCATAGAATTGACATTCTGTCGCGCTGACCACTCAGCTACCGGGGTCGGACTTCAAGATAAGTGAAAGGATATTTCAATAATTTGAACTTAAATTAATGAAAATTCTAACCTTTATATATCAAGTCTTCTCAAGTTAACAGAAAAATAAACACAAAATGGATCACACTTGGACTTAGAGAGATGTAGCTCAGCATTATTAACTCAATAACAAAATTGTTTGAAAATTACCGAACTATTAGTTTAATACGTCACAGCTGCAAAATACTAACACAAATTCTTTACGGACGAATGAAAAAACAGGTAGAAGCCGACCTCAGGGAAGATCAGTCTGGATTCCATAGAAATGTTGGAACAAGTGAGGCAGTACTGACCCAATGACTTAATTTAGAAGATAGATTTAGGAAAGAGAAACCTACATTTCTAGCATTTGTAGACTTAGAGAAGGCTTTTGACAATGTTGACTGGAACACTCTCTTTCAAATTCTGAAGGTGGCGGGGGTAAAATACAGGGAACGAAAGGCTATTCACAATTTTTACAGAAACCAGATGGCAGTTGTAAGAGTTGAGGGGCATGATAGAGAAGCAGTGGTCGGAAAGGGAGTGAGACAGGATTGTAGCCTATCCCCAGTGTAATTCAATCTGTATATTGTGCAAGCAGTAAAGGAAACAAAAGAAAAAATTTGGGGTAGGGATTAAAATCCATGGAGAAGAAATAAAATCTTTGAGGTCTGCCAATGACATTGTAATTCTATCAGAGGCACCAAAGGACCTGGAAGAGCAGTTGAGCGGAATCGACAGTAGGGTATAAGATGAACATCAACAAAAGCAAAACAAGGATAATGGAAAGTAGTCGAATTAAATCAGGTGATGCTGACAGAATTAGATTAGGAAATGAGACACTTAAAGTGGTAGATGAGTTTTGCTATTAGGGGAGCAAAATAACTGATGATGGTCAAAGTAAAGAGGGTATAAAATGTAGACTGACAATGGCAAGGAAAGTGTTTCTGAGGAACAGAAATTTGTTAGCATCGAGTACAGATTTAAACATCAGGAAGTCTTTTCTGCAAGTATTTGTATGGAAGTGAAACATGGACAATAAACAGTGGCTTTCAAAATGTGGTGCTACAGAAGAATGCTGAAGATTAGATGGATAGATCACATAACTAAGGAGGAGGTACTGAATAGAATTGGGGAGAAGAGGAATTTGTAGGACAACTTGACTAGAAGAAGGGATCGGTTGGTAGGACATGTTCTGAGGCATCAAGGGATCATCAATTTAGTACTGGAGGGCAGTGTGGAGGGTAAAAACCATAGAGGGAGACCAAGAGATGAACACACTAAACAGATTCAGAAGGATGGAGGTTGCAGTAGGTACATCCAGATGAAGAAGCTTGCACAAGGTAGGGTAGCATGGGGAGCTGCATCAAACCAATCTCTGGACTGAAGACCACAACAACAACAACAACAAAATAAAAGGTAGTGTAACTGTATAAATAAAAAAAAAATCTACTCACCAAATGGCAGTGAGGGAATACACATAAAAGTTAATGAAATGTGCAAGATTTCAGAGCCAGTGCCTCCATTTTCTGGCATTAGGCGAAGAAAGAGGGATGAAGGAAGAGGACTGGTGAGGTTTAGGAAATGGGAAGAGTTATGGAATAATCAACCAGAACCATGGATCAGGGGAGATTTGCTGGATGGCACATTGTATTCCTTCTCATACCATCTGCTAAGTCTCCCTTGACCTAGGGTTATGGGTGATTTTTTGGTAACTTCCCCTTTTGCTAAACCTCCCCAGTCATTTCTTCATCCCTCTTCCTTCCTCTTCAACCACTCTGTCAGAAAAAGGAGCCACTGTCTCTGACAGCTTGCACATTTCCTTAACTTTCATATGTGATATGTGTTTCCTCCAGCTACTGCTTAGCGAGTTGATTTTTATACATCACTTATAATATAGTTTCAAAAACTGATTATTGTCACTGATATAAAATAAAACATAATCTAAAGTTCCATTATAAAACACTTATTATCTAATCTTTTGAATATATTAGGCTTCACACTACGCATTTGTAAATGGAACTGTACATTTTGTAATAATTTTTGTTAAAAAAATTGTGTTCCCCATAAACCAGACTTTGTACAATCAATCATGAGTACCCATATGCCTATTAAAATTGTATACGCGAGGAAATTGTTTCGAGCAAATAGGACATATAAATGGATTTAACTTTTTACATGCACGCAAGTGTATTCTCAAACGGTATTCGTAATTAAAGGTTTTTGAACAATGTGGGCATGAAAATGATTGTGCATCCTTATGTCTCAATATATGAGCTCCAAGCTGTTGCTTACGGGAAAATGCTTTTGAACAAATATCACAAACAAATTCTTTTATCTTACTATGTATCAGCCTATGCCTCCTCAAATTATTTGCATCAGTGAAAGGCCTTGAACACACAGCACATATGTGTTGCTTCTCCTTCATGTGACAAAGCATGTGTAATTGTAAACTCTGCTTCAATGTGAAACTTTTTTCACATACAGCACAGGAGTAGTCTTTCTCTTTCCTATGAACAAGCAGATGTCTTACAAAGTTGCTGCGGTTATTAAAATGCTTCAAGCATTTGGGACAAGCAAACTCTTGCTCTGATTGTGTAATGAATGAAGATTTCTGCAATGATCGTGCCAAATAGATAATCTTACTCTCTTCATTGTTACTTTCTTGTTCTACTCCATTGGAGGTCACTGGCAATTCATATGATGTCACACTATCTCCAGTATCAATCTTACCCTCTTTGTCATTGTGCTCTTTATGTTGCCATTGAAAACTGTCTTTCTGTGTGCACTGATTCTTGTTTACTTCATTACTACTTTCTGGTTCTTCCCCATTTGCAGTCACTGGTATTTCAGACGACATCATACTGTCTCCAACATTAACCTCAGTCTCTTTCTGCTTACTCTTTTTCTGTTTTGGGTGAGAACTGTCTTTCTGTGGGCAAAGATTCTTGTTTTCTTCATTACTACTTTCTGGTTCTCCTCCGCATGAAGTCACTGGTATTTCATGCAATGCTATTCTGTCTCCTACATTAACATCAGTTTCTGTGTGTTTATGCTTTTTCTGTTTCGGATGTGAGATGTCTTTTGTTGTGCACAGATTCTTGCTTTCTATATTAGTACTTTCTAGTTCTTTTCCAATGGAAGTTACTGATATTACATGTGATGCCATACTGTCGACAGTATTAACCTCAGTGTCTTTGTGTTTATTCTTTTTACTTTTCAGGTGTGAACTGTCTTTCTTTGTACACAGACTTTTGTTTTTTTCATTACTACTCTCTGACTCCCTCCCATCTGCATTCACTGGAATTTCACGTGATGCCATAGTATGTGATGCAATACTGTCTCCAATATTAACATCAGTCTCTTTGTGTTTATGCTTTTTCCATTTCAGATATGAACTATCTGTCTTTGTGCACTCATTCTTACTTTCTTCATTACCATTTTCTATTTTTTCTCCATTAGAAGTCACTGGTACTTCGTACGACACTATACTGTCTCCAGCATCAACCTCAGCCTCTGTTTGCTTATGCTTTTTCCATTCTGAATGTGAACTATCTTGCTTTGAGCACATATTCTTTCTTTCTTCATGGATACTTTCTGATTCTTCTCTGCTTGCACTCATTGGTATTTCATACAAGACCATGCTGTTTCCATTATTAATCTTACCTTCTTTGCATTTATTCTTTTTCTGTTTCAATTGTGAACTGTGTTTCTTAGTGTGCATATTCTTGTTTTCTTCATTACCACTTTCTGGTTCTTCTCCACTTGCAGTCACTGGTATTTTATGTGATGCCATACTGCCTCCAATATTAACCTCAGTCTCTTTGGGTTTATGCTTTTTTAGTTTTGCATGTGAACTGTGTTTCTCTACGCGCAGATTCTTGTTTTCTTCATTACATCCTTTCTCTTCTTCTCCATTTGCACTTACTGGTATTTCATACAAGACCATATTGTTTCCAGTGTTAACCTTATTCTTTTTGTGTTTATTCTTTTTCTGTTTCAGTTTTGAACTATATTTCTTTGTGCACAGATTTTTATTTTCTTCATTACTGCTTTCTGGTGCTTCTCCATCCGCAGCTGCTAGTATCTTATAAGAGATTATGCTGTGTCCAGTAATAACTTCAGTATCTTTGTGTTTCTTCTTTTTCAGTTTCTCGTGTGAACTGTCTTTCTTTGTGCACAGATTCTTGTTTTCATCATTACTACTCTCTGGTTCTTCTCCATCTACAATCACTGGCATTTTATGTGATTCCATACTGTCTCCAATACTAGCACCAGTCTCTCCGTGTTTTTGCTTCTTCTGTTTTGGATATAAATTGCCTCTCTTTGCGCGCAGATTCTTACTTTCTTCATTATTATTGTCTGTTTGTTCTCCATTACAGGTTACTGGTATTTCATATGACAAGATACTGTTTCCAGTATTAACCTTAGTCTCTTTGTATTTCTTCTTTTCTTGTTTCAGATGTGAGCTGTCTTTCTTTGTGCACAGATTTTTGTTTTCATCATTACTACTCTCTGGTTCTTCTCCATTTGCAGTCACTGGTATTTCATGTGCTGCCATTCTGTCTCCAATATTAACCTCAGTCTCTTTGGGGTGTTTATGCCTTTTCCATTTCAAATGTGACTTGCCTTTCTTTTTCTCATTTTCTTTATTATTACCTTCTGGGTCTTCTCCACTAGAAGTCACTGGCATTTCACAGGACACCACACTGTCTCCAGTATTAACCTCAGTCTCTTTGTGTTTACGCCTTTTCCGTTTCAAATGTGACTTGCCTTTCTTTTTCTCATTTTCTTTATTATTACCTTCTGGGTCTTCTCCACTAGAAGTCACTGGCATTTCACAGGACACCACACGGTGTCCAGTATTAACCTCAGTCTCTCTGCGCTTATGCTTTTTCCATTTTGAATGTGACTTGTCTTTCTTTCTCTCATTTTCTTTATTATTACTTTCTGGATCTTCTCCATTAGAAGTCACTGGCATTTCATATGAAGCTATACTCTCTCCAGTATTACTCTTATCCTCTTTGTGTTTATGCTTTTTTCGTTTCAGGTGTGAACCGTCTTTCTTTGCACACAAATTCTTGTTTCCTTCTTTACTACTTTCTGGTTCTTCTCCATCTGCAGTCACTGGTATTTCACGTGCTGCCATACTGTCCCCAGTATTAACCTCAGTTTCTCTGTGTTTATGCTTTTTGCATTTTGAATGTGACTTGCCTTTCTTTTTCTCATTTTCTTTACTATTTCTTTCTGGATCTTCTCCACTAGAAGTCACTGGTATTTCACATGATACCATACTGTCCCCATTATTATCCTTAGCCTCTTTGTGTTTATGCTTTTTTCGTTTCGGGGGTGAACTGTCCTCCTCTGCACACAAATTCTTGTTTCCTTCTTTACTACTTTCTGGTTCTTCTCTATTTGCGGTCACTGGTGTTTCATACGAGACCACGCTGTCTTCAGTGTTAACCTCAATTTCTTTGTGTTTATGCTTTTTCCGTTTCATATGTGAACTGCCTTTGTTTGTGCACCGATTCTTACTTTCTTCATTACTACTTCCCAGTTCTTCGCCATTTGCAGTCACTGGTATTTCATATGACACCACATTGTCTCCATTATTAACCTCAGTCTCTTTTTGTTTATACTTTTTCTGTTTCGAATGTGAACTGTATTTCTTTATGCACAGATTCTTGTTTGCTTCTTTACTACTTCCTGGTTCTGCTCCATCTGCAGTCACTGGTATTTCACGTGCTGCCATACTGTCCGCAGTATTAACCTCAGTTTCTCTGTGTTTATGCTTTTTGCATTTCGAATGTGACTTGCCTTTCTTTTTCTCATTTTCTTTATTATTTCTTTCTGGATCTTCTCCACTAGAAGTCACTGGTATTTCATATGATACCATACTGTCCCCATTATTATCCTTAGCCTCTTTGTGTTTATGCTTTTTTCGTTTCGGGGGTGAACTGTCCTCCTCTGCACACAAATTCTTGTTTCCTTCTTTACTACTTTTTGGTTCTTCTCTATTTGTGGTCACTGGTGTTTCATACGAGACCACGCTGTCTTCAGTATTAACCTCAATTTCTTTGTGTTTATGCTTTTTCCGTTTCATATGTGAACTGCCTTTGTTTGTGCACCGATTCTTACTTTCTTCATTACTGCTTCCCAGTTCTTCACCATTTGCAGTCACTGGTATTTCATATGACACCACATTGTCTCCATTATTAACCTCAGTCTCTTTTTGTTTATACTTTTTCTGCTTCGAATGTGAACTGTATTTCTTTATGCACAGATTCTTGTTTGCTTCTTTACTATTTCCTGGTTCTGCTCCATCTGCAGTCACTGGTATTTCACGTGCTGCCATACTGTCCCCAGTATTAACCACAGTTTCTCTGTGTTTATGCTTTTTGCATTTCGAATGTGACTTGCCTTTCTTTTTCTCATTTTCTTTATTATTTCTTTCTGGGCCTTCTCCACTAGAAGTCACTGGTATTTCACATGATACCATACTGTCCCCATTATTAACCCTAGCCTCTTTGTGTTTATGCTTTTTTCGTTTCGGGTGTGAACTGTCCTCCTTTGCACACAAATTCTTGTTTTCTTCTTTACTACTTTCTGGTTCGTCTCTATTTGCGGTCACAGCTATTTCATATGACACCACATTGTCTTCAGTGTTAACCTCAGTCTCTTTGTGTTTACGCTTTTTCCGTTTTGTATGTGAACTGCTTTTCTTTCTACACCGATTCTTGCTTTCTTCATTACTACTTCCTGATTCTTCTCCATATGCAGTCACTGGTATTTCATATGCTACCACATTGTCTCCAGTACTAACCTCAGTGTCTTTGTGTTCATGCTTTTTCTGTTTCAGATGTGAACTATCTTCCTTTGTGCACAGATTCTTACTTACTTCATTACTACTTCCTGATTCTTCTTCATTTGCAGTCACTGTTATTTCATACGCCATCTCACTGTCTCCAGTATTAACCTTACCCTCTTTGTGTTTATTCTTGTTCTGTCTTGGATGTGAACTGTCTTTCTTTGCACAAAGATATTTGTTTTCTTCATTACTACTTACTGGTTTGTCTTTATTTGAAGTCACAGGTACTTCAAGTGGTGCCACACTGTCTCCAATATTAACCTCAGTCTCTTTGTGCTTATATTTTTTCCCTTTCAGGTGCAAATTGTCTTTCTGTGAGTGCAGAATATTTTTTTCATTGTTACTACTTCCCAGTTCTTCTCTGTTTCCTGTCACTGTTTCATGTGATGCCATAGTGCTTGCTATAATAACCTTAGTGTCTTTGTATTTATGCTTTATATTCTTGTTTTCTACTCCCTTCAAACTATACAAGTGATCAGCATTTTCTGATTCTTCACCATTTGTATTTGTAGTCCCTGGTATTTCATTTAACCATCTGTTGCTTCTAGAATAAAATTCAGACTCCATACTGTACCTGGAAAATAACAAAATATACTGCTTTCAGTCATAAAATAATACAAATGAATTATTTTGTTATGGTTTCTTATATTCAGTTGGATAACAAATAAAATTTGTAATTATGCAGTGACCAGTTTCAACAGAAAGCTGCCATCATAATCAAATCTATAAACAGGATCAAACGTAAAGCATCAGAGTACAGATCCAGATGTCTGTAGTTTGATCCCCTGTCTGTCCATGGATTTATATCTGTCTCCTATCACTTCTTTTGCCTTGGACCACATTTGTTAGTCTAAAAAATTCTGCATGGTGCTGTAGGCCTACCTCTAACTCTCTGGATAAGTCTGAGCACAGGTAAAAGGAAGGTGTACGCATACCATCTACCCAAACAATGCCTAACTAAGCACTTAGCTGCTCAAACCAACCTTCAAATTTAACACTGCTTTTTTAAACCAGGAATAAGCAAGCCTAACAAATGAACTATAATTAGCTAGATAAAAATTATTGAAGGTATCCCTCTCATTGGTACTGTATAAAAAAGATAATGCTGATTGTTAGGAATGAAATGTAAACGACAAACTTTAGCCTCTAGCAACTGAACCAAAATATCATTATTCATTCAGTGAGTGTTTGCTTACAGTACAGTTATGTAAAATAATATAAACTGTGAACTACAAACATATATGAGCAATTGCTTATGATAAAATTAAATCAAAGAAAGGATTAACAAACCATATCATCAATCACTGGTAGTGAGATTTTTGCAGGAAACAGCTTAACATAACACTAAAATGTCTATTTAGAATAAGCAGACAATAAGAAAACATGTCACTAATTTAATATAAATATATATTCACCCAGTGGAAAGCAGTAACTTCTGGTGGATGAACACTACTGTTTTTACAGCAATTCGTTTAATAAAGTCTATGTTTATTATATGCAATCCCATAGATTATACCAGTTTTGAAAAATAGGTTGTGCTGAAATCTTGATTTCTTACTGTTTGTCTCTTCTAGAAAAAAATTTACAAGTCACATTAACCTATTACCCACAATCCTCATTGCTAGCAATGACTTATGACATATTTCATCAAACTGTCCTTTGATTCACTGTATAGGAAGCTATGGTTGATTTCTATTAGTTTTCTCTTTTTATATGTTATGTAAAAAGAAACAACAAAATGAATGAGTTTCTGGTTTTATTGTTAGAAGGCATAATTTGTAATGCAGGGTTCTTTCCCATCTATGTACATAGTCTCTTTTTGTTATCGTAAGTTGTATCAGAACATATGCACCTCAGGTTGTATGAAGCTCTTGGTATGCTACTTTTGATCTTTTTATTGTACAATGTGGTTGTTAATTTGTTGGTCTTGTTAACTTTTTTACCCTTGTTTGTAGATCTGAAGAAGACAGCAGAATATAGTCAAAACCAATCACTGTATGACAATAAACTGTGATAGTTGTACGAACAACTAAACAAACAGAATAGTCGTATCAATGATATCTGAAATTTTTATCTTGAACTTGGTTGATGTTCAGCAACTGTAAGCTTTAATGAAGGATGAAATTAGCAAACCAGCTGCAGAAATTTTATTGCATTGGCCTTGGTTTCTATATTGACTTATCTTCATGAGAATGAGTAATAATTGCTATAAATTAATTTAAACAACATAGAAAAATAACAGCTGTCTCAAAAACCACAAGTACCATAAGAAGTATAAACAACATAACAGGTATTACTTACATACGTTCACATCGTATTTGGAGATGAAAAAACCATTTGAGCTAAAGTGCTAAAGTCAACATTAAAATCACAAGCATAGCAAGCCACTATGACTGACAACATGCTGAAAGTTTTGTCATCTGATCACACCGTTACATAAAAATAGTGCAGTATGTGCCACCTATGGGGCACAAATAGTGCGTAGCAGTACAAATTAATGAAACAGTTATATTATAAACAAGAATAGTTATAACAAGAAACCAAGCTTAAGAACAGGAGTATAGAAATAAATAATAAATGAAATATACAGGACATGCTGCAAAAATAAAACAGGCAGTTCATAGTCTAGCGTAGATAGCACTGAAGTGCTCAAAATGAACAGTATTAACAGACTAGGAATAATAGACATGGAATACAATAAAAACAATTAAAAGAGGAGAAAAATAATGATTGAGAACTGTGCATAAAGATCTTCGGCCAAAGAAAGACAATATGTCAAAAAGCTGGGAGTAGCATTAAGAATGAGGCCAATTGACAGACATAAGCTTAAAAATTTCCAGTTCTTGAAGAATATCTTTATGGGCAATAATAAATTCATCAACTTCCTTTCATTTGTGGCCTGTAATAAGCAAATTATCAGCAAAGGATGAATTACAAACATTAGTACTCTCTATTCCTAATAAGTGCTCTTTATCTCTTTTTGGACAAAAGTTTACTTATTTGACAGTCTTTTTACTGTGCCTATCTGCAACTCAACATCTCTGCTATATGGTGAGCGGAAATCTATCCTTTTCATAATACTACCTTTATAGCTGATAGCTCTTCTGGCCTGTAATAAACTGAACAAGTGTCACAGGTTATTTTATAGACCTCTGAATTACACAAATTATGCAATTAATCAGTGATTTCAAATTGTGAATTAAGTTTTTCTGTAAACTGTTACTAGTGGGAAAAGTGACTTTGCATCCGTATCTTTTTTTCTAGCAGATGACAAATTCTGTAGGAAATGGTCCCTTGTTACGGTGCTGTGCAAATTTTTTTGCTTTTACATTGTCATTATTGGCAGTATTGCCTAAAGTTATCAAAAGTTATCATGCTGTTATTTTTTGGCTAGAAAATATTATTTACTATGGAATGTTGATAACTATTATCAACTGTTTTAGTTTTTATTAAATTCATTTCAACTTCTAGTTGCTCTGGAGGTAAAGATATTGAAAAAACCTGATGAACAGCTGAGGGAAGAAATACTTTTTTTTTTAGGAGATTGGGGACGTGTTGAAATGGAGGGTAAAATTTGGTCTGTACTATTTTCTTTTTGAAAAGTGTCGAAAAAGATATTTTCATTAATTATAGCTAGAGTAAGATCTAAGCAATTAAAGGTTCTATCAAACAGGGACAGGGAGCAGCTAGCGCTCGCAGGCACCCGCTGCGGTTTGTGTGTCGCAATGTTCTGCACACACAGGAGGCGGGCACCCGTGACTGACTGCCCTCAGTCCAAGGGAACACCTGGCAGGTTGTTATTTGATACAGAGACTGAGGTGGGCAAGTGTTGTCATGATGGTGGGAAAAGCACAAAGACTGATTGACTTGGTTCATGCAAATGTATTTTTGAATGATACACAACCCATGACATAAACACACATTATAAAAAGCTGGAACGCGGAAGCAAAAACTAACAGCATCATAACTTTAGGCAATACTACTAATAATGACAGTAAGAAAGCAAAAAATTTTACTCATTACCTTACTTAGGGACCATTTCCAACAGAGTTCGTCATATGCTGATACATACAAATGGATATTATATGGATACAAAAGTTGTTTTTTTCCACTAATAACAGCTTACAAAAATTTGAAATCATCGAATACTCTTCTGTATAATTCATGAGTTTGTAAAATAATATGAGAAGCTTGTCCTGTTTATTACATAGGACAGACTGGAAGTTAACTGTTTTCTTATCTTGTGCTGCTCTATGTTGTTTGCACTCCATAGTTGGTGCACAATGCACTGTTTTTGCATAGCTGAGTAATCAGCTGACAAACCTTTCAGTCGGATATCAGTCCTACTGCCTTGCTATGCTTGCGATTTTAATGTTGACTTCACAAGATAACTTTTACTTATTTGACTTGAGTATTTCAGCACAAATGGTTTCATTATCTCTCCATACACTGTGGAAGCATGTAAGTAATACCTGTTCTGTTTAATACTTCTTAATACTACTTAAGGCTTTTGAGATGGCTGTTATTTTCTTACACTGATTAAAAAAATTTTATATGTAAATATAACTCTTCTGATGAACACGGCCCTCCTACCCTTAGTTAGTATCAAAAGCACGGTCAGCACAATAAAATTTGTGCAATTGGTTGCCTGCTTTTATCCTGAATTGAAATGATTACATTCCATTTTGCCCAACTATGTTAGCAAACACACACAAAACTAATTGCATAATATTTTTGGTAGATATATAGTAGTCGTACCACAACTGTGGTGCAGAAATGGTGGAAGATCGTTCTACATAATGCACAGCAGCAGGCCTAATCAAGACATGAAGCGGCACTGTCAGCAGTGTTACAAAATTCATCATAGTGTCATCAAAACAAAATTATCAATTTTTGAAAATATAATGTAATTGGACAGACAAAAAAATCTACTCACCAAGCAGTAGTAGGAAAACACACATATAGAAGTATTCAAAATGCAATCTTTTGGAGCCAATGGGTCCTTGTTCTGGCAGGAGGGTTCAAGGGGAAGTAAGAGGGTTGAAGAAAATGACTAGTGAGGTTTAGGAAATGGGGAGAGTTCGGTAAAGTCGCCCAGAACCCCAAGTCAAGGGAGACTTAGTAAACAGGATGAGAAGGGAAGATTACTTGTTGGGGACAGCTCCAGATTAGATTTGAAAACCTGAGATCTTAAAGGTTGAAGACAGGATAATACCCAAGACACAGATTACTGCCAAAACATCATCTGTGAGTTAACCAGAGCCGGAAAGCTAAGTGCACTGTATGTGATAGGGTAGGGGTGGGGAGTGGACAGGTCAGAAAACAAAATATGTAGAAAACTAAAAGGGAGTGAAAAAAGGAGTAGTTACTATGAAGAAATGCTGAGAGTAAAGAAATTAACATAAATTAAGGACAGGCTGGTGGCGAGAACCTAGGACATGTTGTAACGCTTCTTACCTGCGGTGTTCTGAGAACCTGGCATCTGTGGGAAGAATTCAGATGGCAGGTGTGGTGAAACAAGCAGTGAGGTCTTGATTGTTATGTTGTAGAACATTCTCTGCAACAGGATATTGTGTGCTGCCAGTAGACATCCTCTGCCTATGCCCATTCATCATTACTAATAACTTGGTGGTGGTCATGTTGATGTAAAACACCGAACAGTGTTTACATAACAGCTGGTACACAACATGTGTCAATTCATGTTAACAGGGCTGGTATAGGTGGTGGTAGGAGAGTGCATATTGCAAGTCTTACAGCAGGGAGGGTCACAAAGATAGGAGCCATAGGGCAGGGAATTGGGTGCGTGAGGAGAACAGTGTCTGACAAGGACATTGCGGACGACAACAAAAGCTATTCTAGGACAAAAAGACAGACAGAATGAACCTCATTTGAGGGCATGATTTTAGGAAGTCATAGCCTTGTCGAAGTGACTGATTAATAGATTCAAGAACAGGACTGTACTGAGTGACAAGAGATGTACTCCTAAGTTGTTTTTTGGAGGGATCAGCAGTACCAGGATTAGGTGTGACTACCTGGGAAATCTGCTTTTGAACTAGGCTTGGTGGGCTATGTCCAGTGAAGGCTGCGGTAAGAATGGTGGTGTAGTGCTGTAAAGAGCCCTTGTACGAATAAATATGTTTGCCTCAAATGCCAAGGCTGTATGGGAGGGAACATTTGACATGGGAAGCATGGCAACTGTCAAAATATAAGTACTGTTGTTTGTTAATACGTTTCATGTGAACAGAAGTGTGTACCTGACTTTCAATGATGATGATGCCTACATCAAGGAAAGTGGCATTCGATTCTGAAAGAACCAAGTGAAATTTAACTGAGAGAATGTCTTTAGAGATTTCAAGAATTTTTATAGGTCAGAATCACTGTGAGTCCACATGGCAAAGATGACATCGATGTAACTAAACTAAAGCAAAGATTGCAGGCGTATGGATTTCAGGAAAGTTCCCGCCAAGCGAAGCATGAAGAGGTTAGCATAGGAAGGAGCCATTCTTGTTCCCATGGCTGTGCCCCTGATCTGTCTGTATGTCTGCCCGTCAAAGATAAAATAGTTATTGGTAAGTATATAGATGATTAAGGTGAGCGGGAAGGACTTCATAGGTTTGGAATCAGATTGATGCTGACTGAGATTATGTTCAGCAGTGGGAGTGGTGACAAAAACCAACAGGTCACTAAAAAGCAGTAACCCTTTGGGCTATGATGTATTCCAGAAAAAATTCTAAAATCTTGTATGTACTTGGTAATCAGCTGATAGTCAAAATGTATGTTGTGGAAGTAAGCAAGTGACCTTTAATTATAGAACCATCTCCATCCTTCCTGTGTTCTCAAAAAACATTTGGGAGCGTAACTTACAACACAATATCGAACCGCCTTTATGACAACAATCTCTTAACAGCAGCCCATTTTGGCTTCTGTACAGGCTCTTCTATTTAGAAAGAAATATAGAATCACACAAACTTAGCTCAGGCAAAACTAAACAACAAACTTTACCCTGTTGCCAAGGCCTTTAATTGCGGAGATCAAAAAATTATAGAAGGAAAATTAAATTTGTATGGCATTAAGGGCATTCCTGTTGCAAGAGTGGAGACATATCTTAACATATTACACAACAAGGCGACGACTGAAATTGGACAGCAGCAAAAATGACCACGACGATAAAATCGGAGACTTAGAGTTCAAGCTGAGTTTCAGAGGGAATTATTCTTACCATGTGCCATTTGTAAATGGAACATTTAAATGGGTATTAATAGTGGTATCAAAAGCATCCTCCACTACAAACTATAAGATGGCTTGCTGAATACAGATGTAGATGTGAATATGAGAAGTGATGATAACAGGCTAACAGGAGAATGAAGACAACACTGATGTTTCACTACTCTATGATTTACTTCAACCTTACTCAGACTTGGACTGTATCTTATCTTTCACTTCTAAGTTAAAGTTTTCAAACCTTGTCGAGTACCATCTACATCTGCATGACTACTCTGCAAATCACATTTAAGTGCTTGGCAGAGGGTTCATCAAACCACAATCATACTATCTCTCCACCATTTCACTCCCAAATAGCGCGCGGGAAAAACAAACACCTAAACCTTTCTGTTTGAGCTCTGATTTCTCTTATTTTATTTTGATGATCATTCCTACCTATGTAGGTTGGGCTCAACAAAATATTTTCGCATTCGGAAGAGAAAGTTGGTGACAAATTTCGTAAATACATCTCGCCGCGACAAAAAACGTCTTTGCTTTAATGACTTCCATCCCGACTCGCGTATCATGTCTGCCACACTCTCTCCCCTATTAGGTTATAATACAAAACGAGCTGCCCTTTTTTGCACCCTTTCGATGTCCTCCGTCAATCCCACCTGGTAAGGATCCCACACTGCGCAGCAATATTCTAACAGAGGACGAACGAGTGTAGTGTAAGCTGTCTCTTTAGTGGACTTGTTGCTTCTTCTAAGTGTCCTGCCAATGAAACGCAACCTTTGGCTCACCTTCCCCACAATATTATCTATGTGGTCTTTCCAACTGAAGTTGTTCGTAATTTTAACACCCAGGTACTTAGTTGAATTGACAGCTTTGAGAATTGCACTATTTATCGAGTAATCGAATTCCAATGGATTTCTTTTGGAACTCATGTGGATCACCTCACACTTTTCATTATTTAGTGTCAACTGCCACCTGGCACACCACACAGCAATGTTTTCTTAATCGCTTTGCAACTGATACTGGTCTTCGGATGACCTTACTAGACGGTAAATTACAGCATCATCTGCGAACAACCTAAGAGAACTGCTCAGATTGTCATCCAGGTCATTTATACAGATCAGGAACAGCAGCGGTGGGGAACACCTGATATCACTTCAGTTTTACTCGATGATTTGCCGTATTCTTGTACACCTCTCCTGCAAGTTTTCCACACCCAGGAACCACGTGGGTTTTTTCCTACATTCTTATACCCTAACAGTCTCTTCCTTATATTCTGCAAGAAGGAGACCCAGATTTCAAAACCTAGCGTTCATTCATCTTTATATGTGTTTCTATTTGGCAACTGTGTTTTTGTCAATACATACACAAATACCTCCAGTTCTTTTTGCATGTCAAACATTTATTAGGTCCTTTGTACATACATACAAAATTTCACACAGTTTTGGATGCAGTGTACCCAGTCTAGCTAGGCGATACAAGCAAACACATGACCAGCATATGGAAGTATTATAAACTATATTATTGTCTATTTTGAATGCAAAATGTAACCGCATTGCACAGTTTCATTTTTGCAACTGTTTTTTTTAAATCTCTAGTCAATACACACACACACACAAAGTAGAGAGATAAAGAACACAAATTAAGGTAAGAAGTCACTTACGTTCTTGCAGCGTTCAATGGCAAATGGTCCTTGTGATGATGCTTCCTGCGACTCTGAAAATACAGAAGTCAATTAAAATTCAGTTACCTTTAACTTACCAAGCAATGACAAAGCAGATCATACAAAAGGGTGCCTCCATATTTGCAAAATTATGATCCAAATTTTGAATGTTAAAACACAGAGAACTAAAATGTCAAAACAAGAATAACAGAAAAAAATTAAGAATGTAGATGATTGTTAATTTTTTTTCAGTTTACACAGACAGGTGGAGAGCGTTAAAAAAGATGAGTATGTTGCACTGTATAGCATAATAGCAAAGTTTCAGCTTAGGCAAAAACCACATGTCCAAATTAATTTACACAGATGCCTTACATATCACCATTCCTTCTCCTAGGTCAGCGGTTCCCACCTTTTTGGAGACAAATCACCCCCGAGTACAATAATGTATTAACTAGTAAACCCTCCCACCCCCTCCCCACATCAACATCATTTGCGCCATTAGAATGAAAATAATTTTCTTTGAGCACTTCTATTTTTAAAATGTCAAGAAATAAATGACACTTAGTTCTGTAGGTATTTTATTAAACTAGGAAGTAATGACTGGATTAGACAACTAGTGCTGTGTATTTCTAATGACCTCTTACAGAATGATGAAGCTGTTCTCTGGATATAACATCTACATTGTGATTGAGGATAGACAGTTTGTACGAAACTCCACTCCCTGGTGACACTTGCTCCACCCACACCTTCACCCCCCTTTTATAATCAACCAAATTAAAATGTCTATACTATACTTAGTTTGTAAATCACTTGATTACTGGACTTCTTGCTTCTGAACTGGCGGAAACTGAAAGATTTCGGCTGTCAGTCCTTTTTATTTATGACCACTGCCACTAATAATAATAATAATAATAATAATAATAATAATAATAATAATAATAATAAATACATCGTCTACATCATTGCAATTTCATAACCACTTCTACAGCCCTTTAGATCACATAACATCAACAGATACGAAGAAAGTAAATTGGAAAAAGAAAACACTACATGTTAAGCACCCGTATCATCTAACACAGCCACACATTGTTCAAGACACATCCAACACATGGCTAAGAAAAGGCAATATATACAGTGCGACAGAAGGGTTCATGATTGCAATACAGGATCAAACAATAAACACCAGATATTACAGCAAGCACATTATTAAAGATCACAATACCATAACAGATAAATGCAGACTTTGCAAACAACAAATAGAAACAGTAGATCACATCATAAGTGAATGTACAATACTAGCAAATACAGAATACACCAGAAGACATGACAATGTAGCAAAAATAATACATCAACAACTTGCCATACAACATAAGCTAATAAAACAACGCATTCCCACATACACGTATGCACCACAAAATGTACTGGAGAATGATGGATACAAATTATACTGGAACAGAACCATTACAACAGATAAAACAACTCCACATAACAAACCTGACATCATACTCACCAATAAAAAGAAGAAATTAACACAACTAATCGAAATATCCATACCCAATACAACAAATATACAGAAGAAAACAGGAGAAAAAATTGAAAAATACATCCAACTGGCTGAGGAAGTCAAGGATATGTGACATCAGGATAAAGCTGACATTATACCAATTATACTATCAACTACAGGAGTCATACCACACAATATCCACCAGTACATCAATGCACTACAGCTACATTGAAACATGTATATACAACTACAGAAATCTGTAATTACTGATACATGTTCAATTACCCGAAAGTTCCTAAATGCAATGTAACATATACCGTACAGTTAAAAGTGAGTCACGCTTGATCAAGGTCCGCGTCACTTTCCATTTTTAACCAGACATAACATCTGAGAAAGGAAAGAAATAATAATAATAATAATAATAATAATAAAATAATAATAATAATAAGCTAGGGGCCTCATCTCACAAGCGATGAGGAAGGAGGAGGGGCAGGGTAACACCTCGTAAAAAAAACCTGGGTCCATCTGGCTCCGGATGGTAGCACCCTGGGAGAGCCCCTGCCTAGGGTTTCAGTTGAAGCCCAGTCAATGGTCTCAAAGGCAGAAGAGGAATCCTAACTCCCAACGGCAGAGAGAGCGGAAGAACCTAATCGAGAAAACCATAAAAAATAACGATTTAGGACTAACAATCCGATCTTACCTCGGAGTTTATTTCCTACCATGTACAATGTACAATTTCAGTTGCAGAATAGAAAGTCTGCTAGAAGAAAGCACTACATCAGAGGGTAACTCGAAAGAGGAATCCACCATTGCTTTATGCAATGCATCAGGACCTAGGGTTCTGGGGAGTCTCAACATCTGCTTTAAGGTTGAGTCGGATCATCCTTGGTATCCTTCCGAACTCAAGTTGAAAAGGAAATTCTTTGCAGGCACCTTGAACATAAATTCATTACTAAAAATTGGTAAACAAAAAGAACTTGGAATTCTCTTAGATAAGTATGAAATACAAATTTTAGCAGTTCAAGAAACAAGATTTTTGGCTGAAAATGTTACAAAAACCAAAAACTATAGAATTTTTAAGGACAAACCAGCAATAAAAATCATGAAAGACATGCCAACACTTGGTTCCACTTTCTATGTTCATAAAAATTTAGCAGATAACATTACAGAATTCAAATCCAGTTCAGAAAGACTCACTCTTCTCACAGTTAAATGCAAAAATGAACAGTACACCTTTGATAATTGTGATGCTCCAAACAATGATGACAATAAGAAAAATCCCAGTAAAGTAGAAGCATTCTGGCAACTTCTAGAAGAAGAAATACCAAAAATTCCAAAATCAAATGATGTTATGGGGGATTTTAATGCACAAATAGGGGGGGGGGAGGAATCATTTAAAAAAATAGTAGGAGATTATCCAGCTCATAAAAGAACAAACAACAATGACACAAGTCTTTGTAGTACATTTCAGTTGAAGGTAATGTCAACCTTCTTCAAAAAATTACCAAAAAAGGCAAAAATGTGGATCTCTCCGAATCTAACGCTAGGGGAGTTCCAGTTAGATCATGTAGCTATTTCTAAATACAGTTTTAAAGAAATCATTAATGTAAAAGTGGCACGAAACAGGGAATTTGATTCTGATCATTACCTGACTAAGATTAAACCGAAACTTCTCCCCAATAAAAATCAAAAGAAAAAGCAAAAATTAATTAAATATAATTCAGACAGTCTCAACATCACCACGGAGGTAATAAAAAATTTTCAGGAAGAAATTAAAGGAACTAAATGAGGGAAATGGGAAGAAATATCGAAAGAAATCAACAGAGTAGCGAAAATTGTTTTGGGAACAACAAAAATGAAGAAGAAAGTCTGGTGGAGTGAAATCTGTGAAGAAGCAGTAATAGAAAGAACAAAGCAGTGAAAGAAATGGAAATGTTATGGGAAGCCTGAACACCCATGTGCATTTAGAATGCAAAGGAAAGAAACAGCAAAAATAATTAAGAGTGCTAAAAGATCTTTTGAGAAATCACAAATTCTTAACGTACAAAACAACTTTGTAAAAAATAGCTCTCGGAATTTCTATCAGATGTTTAAAAGTCATCTAAAGGGCTAACGAGCTCCAAGTATTTGCTTCACTGATGAAAATGGTACAGTGGGCCTAAGCAACAGCCAGAATTGTGAAATACTAAGTAAGTACTTTGAAAAATTGTTGAACTGTGAAGAACCAAACCCAAACTGCAAACTAGAATTCCCAGATCTCCATGAAAATACAGAAGCGCCCCCCCCCCCCCCCCCCCCAATTCCACAATGTCCTGACGCTGCACCTGTTGGCACTCTAGTCCCTGCACACACCACCAGACTGTGTTCGTCACTCTCCCTACTCCCACACTACTGTGCCCTCTCCTTCCCCACTGCCTCCAGATTGCTTCTTGCATCCCACACAATAGTTGCATTCTGACATGAGATGCCGGAGTTGGAGGTCGTGTGTGTGTGGGGTGTGCTTGCTTGAGTGTGTAAATGGTGTGGGTGTCTCTCTTACTGATGAACGCTGTGGCCGAAAGCTTTATGTAAGTGTCTTTTAATTGTGCCTGTCTGCAATAATGTGTCTTATATACGGTAAGTAGCTGTCTGTCTTTTCATACGCTGTTGATATTCCTACCTGGAGTTTCCATTGTTTCGATTACGTATGAACACAAAACACATATACAAACTGGTTCAGTTAATAATAATAATAATAATAATAATAATAATAATAATAATAATAATAATCTCCATGGAGGCCCGGGAAAAGAATAGGCCTCCGGTATGTTCTGCCAGTCGTAAAAGGCGACGAAAAGAACAAACCACTAATAGGGCTAACCCCCCCTTTTTAGTGTGATTAGTTGGTTCAGGAGAGAACTAAAGAAACCTCGGACAAGCGCCATCATGGTCGAGGACGACGCTTGAACCCTATGCTCGCCCACAATGGTAATGACACTGCTAGCCAACTGGAAAATGATTTAAATCCAAATAGAGATGTTTTGTAGGATATGCTTCCTGCAACCACCCTAGAAGGAAAACAAAGACAGAGGATGAGATGGTCAGATGAAGCTAGTCGACACCTCATGTTCTGTTATTACCAAGCAACAAACCTAGGAACCAACACAACTGGATACAGATCACAAGTATACACAACATTTATTACCAGATAGCCAGAATTAAAATTTTTGACAGAGCAACGACTAGCTGATCAGATCCGTGTATTAATCAAAAATAACAGTATACCCCAGTCAGAATTAGAAAACATCAAACAACAAGTACAACAAATACTGGAACAAAATAATGTGCAGTCAGAAGAAGAAGAAAATACTGTAATGGACTCAAACATCCCAGAGCAAACAAACAAAGAACAACACACATCAATTAAACAATCAGAGGAAAACGAAGCCTTGAGACTGCCACCAGAACAAGTACAAATAGAACACGAAGTGACACACATGTTAGATATAGAAGAAAAATTCCAGCTGACATATATAGAATACAAAGACACAAATACAGACATTAGACCATTCTTGCATAGACCGCCAAATAACCCACAAGTCGAAACAACAATAAAAACTGTCAACACAATCATACACAACAAAATAAATGAAAACACAACTATGGAAGAGTTACAACTACTGGTTTATATAGGAGCACTCACTACACTAAATATACACACTAGGCAGAGATCAGAACCAACCAACACACAGAAGAAACCCACAAAACCAGCATGGCAACACAGGCTACAGATCAGAATAGAAAAACTGAGAAAAGACATTGGACAGCTAACACAATTTATAAGAAAAGAAATATCAGACAAAAACGAAAAAGGTTAGGTAAAATCTCACAACAAGAAGCGATAGAGCAATTAGATGAAAAGAAGCAGAAATTACAAGCATTAGCCAAACGACTTAGAAGATACAAAAAAAGTGAAAATAGAAGGAAACAAAACCAAACATTCAACACAAACCAAAAGAAATTTTACCAGACAGTAGATAACACACACATTAAAATAGACAATCCACCAAACATAACAGACATGGAACACTTCTGGAGCAACATATGGTCAAACCCGGTACAACATAACAGGCATGCACGGTGGATAGAAGCAGAAACAGACACATACAAGATGATACCACAAATGCCTGAAGTGATAATTTTGCAACATAAAGTCACCAAAGCAATTAATTCTACTCACAATTGGAAAGCCCCTGAAAAAGTTAAAATAGCAAATTTCTGGCTAAAGCAGTTCACCTCAACACATTCACATCTAACTAAATTATTTAACAGTTACAATGCAGACCCATACACATTCCCTGATACACTTACACATGAAATAACTTATATGAAACCTAAAGATCAAGCAGACACAGCAAACCCAGCTAAATACTGCCCCATAACATGCCTACCACACAATATACAAAATATTAACTTCAGTCATTACACAGAAAGTAATGACACATACAACACAGAACAAAATTATAAATGAAGAACAAAAAGGCTGTTGCAAAGGAGCACGAGGATATAAAGAGCAACTGATAATAGATGCAGAGGTAACATATCAAGCTAAAACTAAACAAAGGTCGCTACACTACGCATACATTGATTACCGAAAAGCTTTTGATAGTGTACCCCACTCATGGTTACTAAAAATATTGGAAATATACAAAGTAGATCCTAAATTGATACAGTTCCTAAACATAGTAATGAAAAATTGGAAAACCACACTTAATATCCAAACAAATTCAAATAATATCACATCACAGCCAATACAGATTAAGCGTGGAATATACCAAGGAGACTCATTAAGTCCTTTCTGGTTCTGCCTTGCTCTGAAGCCACTATCCAACATGCTAAATAATACAAATTATGGATACAATATTACTGGAAAACACCCACACAAAATCACACATTTGCTATACATGGATGATCTAAAACTACTGGCAGCAACAAATCAACAACTCAACCAATTACTAAAGATAACAGAAGTATTCAGCAATGATATAAATATGGCTTTTGGAACAGACAAATGTAAGAAAAATAGCATTGTCAAGGGAAAACACACTAAACAAGAAGATTACATATTGGATAACCACAGCGACTGCACAGAAGCGATGGAAAAAACAGATGCCTATAAATATCTAGGATACAGACAAAAAATAGGAATAGATAATACAAATATTAAAGAATAACTAAACGAAAAATATAGACAAAGACTAACAAAAATACTGAAAACAGAATTGACAGCAAGAAACAAAACAAAAGCTATAAATACTTATGCTATACCAATATTGATCTACTCATTTGGAGTAGTGAAATGGAGTAACACAGACCTAGAAGCACTCAGTACACTTACACGATCACAATGCCACAAATATAGAATACATCACATACATTCAGCAAAAGAAATATTCACATTAAGCAGAAAGGAAGGAGGAAGGGGATTTATCGACATAAAAAACCTGTATTATGGACAGGTAAACAATTTAAGAAAATTCTTTCTAGAACGAGCAGAAACTAGCAAAATACACAAAGCAATCACTCATATAAATACATTGGCTACACCACTGCAATTTCATAACCACTTCTACAACCCTTTATATCACTTAACATCAACAGATACAAAGAAAGTAAATTGGAAAAAGAAAACACTACATGGCAAGCACCTGTATCATCTAACACAGCCACACATCGATCAAGACGCATCCAACACATGGCTAAGAAAAGGCAATATATACAGTGAGACGAAAAGATTCATGATTGCAGTACAGGATCAAACAATAAACACCAGATATTACAGCAAGCATATTATTAAAGATCCCAATACCACAACAGATAAATGCAGACTTTGCAAACAACAAATAGAAACAGTAGATCACATCATAAGTGAATGTACAATACTAGCAAATACAGAATACACCAGAAGACATGACAATGTAGCAAAAATAATACATCAACAACTTGCCATACAACATAAGCTAATAAAACAACGCGTTCCCACATACACGTATGCACCACAAAATGTACTGGAGAATGATGGATACAAATTATACTGGAACAGAACCATTACAACAGATAAAACAACTCCACATAACAAACCTGACATCATACTCACCAATAAAAAGAAGAAATTAACACAACTAATCGAAATATCCATACTCAATACAACAAATATACAGAAGAAAACAGGAGAAAAAATTGAAAAATACATCCAACTGGCTGAGGAAGTCAAGGATATGTGACATCAGGATAAAGCTGACATTATACCAATTATACTATCAACTACAGGAGTCATACCACACAATATCCACCAGTACATAAATGCACTACAGCTACATCCAAACTTATATATACAACTACAGAAATCCGTAATTATTGATACATGTTCAATTACCCGAAAATTCCTAAATGCAATATAACATATACCGTACACTTAAAAGGAAGTCACGCTTGATCAAGGTCCGTGTCACTTTCTACTTTTGACCAGACATAACGTCTGAGATAAGAAAGAAATAATAATAATAACAATAACAATAATCATTATACTTAGTAAAAAGTACTAGTGGGAATTGTAGGTTACTATGCTGAGCATGTTCACATGTTGTTGTTGTGATGGTCTTCAGTCCTCAGATGGGTTTGATGCGGTTCTCCATGCTACTCTATCCTGTGCTAGCTTCTTCATCTCCCAGTACCTACTGCAACCTACATCCTTCTGAATCTGCTTAGTGTATTCAACTCTTGGTCTCCCTCTATGATTTTTACCCTCCACGCTGCCCTCCAGTACTAAATTGGTGATCCCTTGATGCCTCAGAATATGCCCTACCAACTGATCCCTTCTTCTAGTCAAGTAGTGCCACAAATTTCTCTTCTCTCCAATTCTATTCAATACCTCCTCATTAGTTATGTGATCTACCCATCTAATCTTCAGCATTCTTCTGTAGCACCACATTTCGAAAGTTTCTATTCTCTTCCTGTCCATCCTTTTTATCGTCCGTGTTTCACTTCAATACATGGCTACACTCCATACAAATATTTTCAGAAACGATTTCCTGACACACTCCATGTTAACAAATTTCTCTTCTTCAGAAATGCTTTCCTTGCCATTGCCAGTCTACATTTTATATCCTCTCTACTTCGGCCATCATCAGTTATTTTGGTCCCCATATAGCAAAACTCCTTTACTACTTTAAGTGTCTCATTTCCTAATCTACTTCCCTCAGCATCACCCGACTTAATTCCAATACATTCCACTATCCTCATTTTGCTTTTGTTGATGTTCATCTTATACCCTCCTTCAAGACACTGTCCATTCCATTTAACTGCTCTTCCAAGTCCTTTGCCGTCTCTGACAGAATTACAATGTCATCGGCGAACCTCAAAGTTTTTATTTCTTCTCCATGGATTTTAATGCCTACTCCGAACTTTTCTTTTGTTTCATTTATTGCTTGCTCAATATACAGATTGAATAACACTGGGAATAGGCTACAACCCTGTCTCACTCCCTTCCCAACCACTGCTTTCCTTTCATACCCCTCGACTCTTATAACTGCCATCTGCTTTCTGTACAAATCGTAAATTGCCTTTCGCTCCCTGTATTTTACCACTGCCACCTTCAGAATTTGAAAGAGAGTATTCTAATCAACATTGTCAAAAGCTTTCTCTAAGTCTACAAATGCTAGAAACATAGGTTTGCCTTTCCTTAATATTTCTTCTTAGATAAGTCGTAGGATAAGTATTGCCGCACGTGCTCCAACATTTCTATGGAATCGAAACTGATCTTCCCCGAGGTCAGCTTCTACCAGTTTTTCCATTCGTCTGTAAAGAATTTGCGTTAGTATTTTACAGCTCTGACTTATTAAACTGATAGTTTTGTAATTTTCACATCTGTCAACACCTGCTTTCTTTGGGATTGGAATTATTATATTCCTCTTGAAGTCTGATGGAATTTCGCCTGTCTCATACATCTTGCTCACCAGATGGTAGAGTTTTGTCAGGACTGGCTCTCCCAAGGCCATCAGTAGTTCTAATGGAATGTTGTCCACTCTGGGGGCCTTGTTTCGGGTCAGGTCTTTCAGTGCTCTGTCAAACTATTCATGCAGAATCACATCTCCCATTTCATCTTCATCTGCATCCTCTTCCATTTCCATAATATTGTTTGTCCTCATGTATATCGCCTTGTATAGACCCTCTATATACTCCTTCCAACTTTCTGCTTTCCCTTCTTTGCTTAGAACTGGGTTTCCATCAAAGCTCTTGATATTCGTACAAGTGGTTCTCCTTTCTCCAAAGGTCTCTTTAATTTTCCTGTAGGCTGTATCTATCTTACCCCTAGTGAGATAAGCCTCTACATCCTTACATTTGTCCTCTAGCCATCCCTGCTTAGCCATATTGCACTTCCTGTCGATATCATTTTTAACATGTTTGTATTTTTTTTTTACCTGCTTCATTTACTGCATTTTCATATTTTCTCCTTTCATCAATTAAATTCAATATTTCTTCTGTTACCCTCATCTTTTTACCTACTTGATCCTCTGCTGCCTTCACTATTTCATCCCTTAAAGTTACCTATTCTTCTTCTACTGTATTTCTTTCCCCCATTCCTGTCAATTGTTCCCTTATGCTCTCCCTGAAACTCTGTACAACCTCTGTTTCTTTCAGTTTATCCAGGTCCCATCGCCTTAAATTCCCACCTTTTTGCAGTTTCTTCAGTTTTAATCTACAGGTAATAACCAATAGATTGTGGTCAGAGTCCACATCTGCCCATGGAAAAATCTTACAATTTAAAACCTGGTTCCTAAATCTCTGTCTTACCATTATATAATCTATCTGATACCTTTTTGTATCTCCAGGGTTCTTCCATGTATACAACCTTCTTTCATGATTCTTGAACCAAGTGTTAGCTATGATTAAGTTATGCTCTGTGCAAAATTCTACCAGACAGTTTCCTCTTTCATTTCTTAGCCCCAGTCCATATTCACCTACTTTGTTTCCTTCTCTCCCTTTTCCTACTCTCAAATTCCAGTCACCCATGACTATTAAATTTTCATCTCCCTTCACTATCTGAATAATTTCTTTTGTCTCATCATACGTTTCATCAATTTCATCATCATCTCCAGAGCTAGTTGGCATAAAAACGTGTACTGCTGTGGTAGACGTGGGCTTCGTGTCACAATAATGCGTTCACTATGCTGTTTGTAGTAGCTTACCCGTACTCGTATTTTTTTTATTCATTCTTAAACCTACTCCAGCATTACCCCTATTTGATTTTGTATTTATAACCCTGTATTCACCAGATCAAACGTCTTGTTCCACCTGCCACTGAACTTCACTAATTCCCACTATATCTAACTTTAACCTATCCATTTCCCTTTTTAAATTTTCTAACCTACCTGCCCGATTAAGGGATCTGACATTGCACGCTTCAGTCCGTAGAACGCCAGTTTTCTTTCTCCTGATAATGACGTCCTCTTGAGTAGTCCCTGGCCGGAGATCCGAATGGGGGACTATTTTACCTCCGGAATATTTTACCCAAGAGGACACCATCATCATTTAAACATACAGTAAAGCTGCATGCCCTCGGGAAAAATTGCGGCTGTAGTTCCCTTTGCTTTCAGCCATTCGCAGTACCAGAACAGCAAGGCCATTTTGGTTAGTGTTACAAGGCCAGATCAGTCAATCATCCAGACTGTTGCCCCTGCAACTACTGAAAAGGCTGCTGCCCCTCTTCAGGAACCACACGTTTGTCTGGCCTCTCAACAGATACCCCTTCGTTGTGGTTGCACCTACTGTATGGCTATCTGTATCGTTGAGGCACACAAGCCTCCCCACCAACAGCAAGGTCCATGGTTCAGAAAGGGGGGAGGGGGCGGGGGGGAACATGTTCACATAGCAGAGTTATATTCTGGACCTCATGCCGATCAGATGGGATTAGCACAGAAGATTATTAATAAGACATGAAATACGGAAACAAGTAGACTGTGAAATATCATTTACTGAAGTGAATAAATAAATACAAAACCCTGGAAGCACTTTTGCAACCATGAACATCATTCCTTCGGATAAACAGCTAGAGCGAGTGGTAATGGACAATGAAGAGAAGGTAAGTAAAAGAGAGATTGAATTATCTTAACTTAAAGTCCAATCTTTATCTTTTATTTTTTCCCACATTAATAGGAAAACGAATGCGAAACAGAACACCTTAGAGCATAGTTAGATTTGCTAAGCATTATTGATTCAACAGCAAAATAACTCCATTATAAAACAGTTATGGTCTGGTCTTTTGAATACATTCATCTCATGCTTTGCATCTGTTAATGGAAGTCTTTGTTCCGAAACAAGTTGTGTGGTAACAGAAGAGACAGGACAGGTAATGGTGTTTCCCATACATCCAACTTTGTACAGTCATTCATGAGTATGTATGCCCCTTTTCAATGTGTATACACATGGAAAATGTTTCTAGCAAACTGAGCTGTTAACAGATTTAACTTCATAAATGTATCAAAGTGTATTCTTGAACACTATTCGTAAAAAAAGATTTTTAACAACATGGGCAGGGAAACAATTTCACATCCTCATGCCTCAACATAATGAGCTTCAAGGTGATGCATCAGGGAAAATTCTTTTGAACAAGCACCACAAAAAAACTCTTTTGCTCATTATGTACCAGTATATGTGTCCCCAAACTGTTTAAATGTGAAAACGGCTTTTGAACACTAAGCACATGTAAATGGATTTTCTTCAGAGTGACTATGCACAAGTACCTGTTCTGCACTGGAGAAGATTTTCTCTTCCCTGTGAGCAAGTAGATGTGTTACAAAGTTGCTGTGGTCACTGAAAGTCTTTAAGCAAGTGGGACATGCAAACTCGTTCTCTGGTTGTGCCAAACACATGGTCTGACTCTCTTTGTTTTTGTTCCTTTTCTGATTCAGATGTTGCCTGTCTTTCTGTGTGCACGTATTCTTGCTTTCTCCATTACTGCTTCCTGATTCTTCTCTGTTTGTAGTCTCTGTTGTTTCATGTGACCAGCTGCTGCTTCTGCTGTTAACCTTGGTCTCCATACTGCACCTAGAAAATAATGAGATCTATTACCGTCAGTCATACAATTACACAAATGCACTATGTTAGTAATGTGTCAAAAATCCGCCACATTTGCGAAATGTTACTGGTATTTACCAAGGTTTCAGCTAGAGTAATTTAGCCTTCTTCAGAAGCATAAAATAAACTAATACATGCCAGAATAAGGCACGGTCAAACATAAAAAGCTAAAGTACTGTGGTACCGTGTCAAGCTATGTTACTTAACTGAGGAACAGCCCCGGCTCCACTTTGTGCAAAGCGGTCGGTTAGCCGCAGGCACTACATTGGAACTGACTGTGGCACGCAGATATGTACCAAGCAAGAGGGCGGATCACACGCATGTGCACACGGAAAGTCAAAGGTGCCTCTCATTAGCTGTCTTTATGTTATGTACTGGGAAATTACCTATAATGTTAAACTGTAAATTTGTGAGAGAACAAGGCACCAAGTAGATAGAATCCTGATGAACGTTAACTGTAAACCGAGACCTTATAAACTGATGAGAAATTTACTTAGACGTTTAAGTTCAGCTTCTTAGATTAAAAACTACATATGATCACTGCTATGTTGTATGGTTCTGCACAATCTCATGCGGGGGATGAACGAGGTTATATGTCCATAGCACGAGAGCTTCTCAGGTTAGAAGAAGGAGGAAATAGAATAATTTCCATTACACATGGAGTAATATGTAAATTTGTTAATGCGAAATTTGACTAACGTTGTTATGTTATGGCACTACATTACTACACATTTACGACTGACGGGGTGTGTAAAGCTTAGGGCATCATTTATGACTTATGCACAGATGGTCAACATTGTGTTTAGGAAACCTGTAATAACTTAACCAAACATACACTAACTATAAATATAATATGTACGACTGTCCACTATATGTAGTCACAGGTGTGACGTGGAACAAAACTCTTAAGGGCAAAGATTAATTACTAGTTAGTGGTGGGTTCAAGATCCCTATGCATTTAAATACATTATGCCACCCTAACTGTCGAAATACACACTCTAGTGTATCAGATATTACCTATTTAGTATATTGCCTGTAAGGCTATTAACCATTTAGGATAAGGATTATTGTGAGCATGGTGGAATTCTCACATAGACTACCAAGAAATAAGGTCTAATATTTAAAGTAGGGTGTGTCAGGGCATACAACACCACTGCCAACACACTCATATACTATTGACCGACAAAGGTCAAGCTAATAATATGAACATGAGCTGTATTCTTCTCTTTTTGAACAGGAACATAAATAAAGGATATAGTGAGCAAAGTGTAAGTGTCTCACATAGGTTAATAGCATAAATCAGAACCTAATATTTAAAGTAGGGTGTGACTGGGCATACAATGCCACCGTCATCACACTTACATACTACTGACTGACATAGGTCAATCATTTACAAAATATAGTCTGCAAACTAACGTTTGATATGAATAATATCTCAAAGGTTACATTGTATACAGCGTAGATTCTTTAGAGCAACAAGGCCAAAGTTATCTGCCTATGGGAGAATACTTTAAACGATGTTGCATAAATATTAAACTTATCTTAAATTGGCATCAAGATCTCATCAAATAGCATTGGCCAGCTTGAATTAAAGGCGGGCATAATGCTTAATGCCTGTGGGTAGAAAGAAAGGGCAATATGTGCCAACATCGTTAGTATGTTCGACTTCCATATTCTCAGTTATGTTGGAACTAGAACCATATTTACCGTAAAGAATATTAATTAAATCGTGGTATTGAACATTACGAAATGTCACGGTGAATTTCTAAGTCTTAAGCATCGAAGTATCAGGAATGGATATGCAGTGACAAGGCACGAAAGTTAGGGTGATTCTCTAGCTATGTGCCGTTCTTAACTGTTAGTCGTAAACTAATCATTCACGGTAAATATAGTTCTAGTTCCATGAGCCACCCGAATGTCATTTCAACACTGTGAGGTCTCCGAGTTGCAATTATCATCTGTTAGTAATAGACTTCCTCAGCTTATAAATGTCACAGTGCATTCACATTCCTGCAAAATTTTCATTATTTTTTGTTGCAAACTGTGAACAAAAAAAGTGAACTTTCATTGACATCATAAGTAAGACAAATGCAAACATTAGCAAGATATTTGCAACAAAAAGAACAGAGACAGAGTTTTGGAACTCAAAAACATAATTAAGAAAATGATGTATGTTCCACATAACCTCACAGAGGCTTAGTCTGATCCACAATGCATGCTGGAGAGTCACAAACGCAACTCAGCACAGGAATGATTAGTTTATCTTCTGACAGATTATGCCTTAAGTGTTTGTGCCCTTTAAGTTGGAATTTGTCTATATGTCACTCTCTTTGGTTATGCCTATTAGAGATTACAGCTCCTCTACAGGAAAGACATTGCTCACATACCCATCAAAGGACAACTTCAGTGTTCTTATGCAACTGGAAAACATTGTCAACACAAAACTCCGTGTCAACAGTTTATGGGATGACATTTCTTTTACAAACATCTAAATAGTTTAGATCACATTAGTGCTGAAATATCCAACACTGGATGCTGTGAAGGTCATATGATGGGCAATATTCTGAAGCTGATTCTCTATTACACGAAATGCCAGTTTTTCACGGACATTAAACAGGTTCAGAAGGAACTGAAGTCTTCAAAAATTTCAAAGACCGCCTGGAAACTAAACTTCCTGACAATTCATGTCCATTAAGGCATATTAATTGCATCTACATACTTTCCATTGGATTTTCATTTCATTACATAAATTTCACAAACGAGTAATTCGTGTGCTGCATTTGCCGTAGTAACATGTACTTCTGTAGGTCACCTGCAGATCAACTGACATCTCAAGGTGGAACTGCTGAACTATAGCAGTTGTGACACAGAAGATGAATTCTAGCTATCTGTTATGTTTCTCTGTTCCCATAAAGAAACAAATTTCTTGCTAATTTTTGGTACATTTATCTACTGTCATGTAACATCTATACAAAAAATCTCAAAATCCAATTCAGACTGATTTTCACTTAAAGGTATTATTCAGATGCTCATTTAAAGAGTCTGATTCAGTTTGCATAATTAGTTTTCATTAGGGCACCACTAATTAAAAGGTATGTTTAATTATAGTTACCACTAAAGGTTGCTACATGCAAAACACCTATGAGCTAATAATGATATCTGAGGAAGATGCCCTACACCATTTGAAAGTTAAGCATTCCGACTTGTAATAAAACTGGTTATGGTGAGACAAATTTACTAACTGATCTTGGATCATATGAAATGACTGATTCCCAAGTTGAAGAATCAAAACCCAGAAATCCACTACCATACAGCTATACAAGCATGTATAAACATCAAAAAACACACACACACACACACACACACACACACACACACACACACACACACACACTCTCTTATTGTAACTACAGTGATGATTATGGACTTCTTAAAAAGATAATCAATGATAAACAATTATTTGTACCTATTTTGGAAATATGTGTTTCAAAGATGAGTTTGCATATATAGATAAATATTTTATAGTATTTTCTTTGCTACATGTTGTTAGAGGTAAATGTTTGTCTTTCGATAGATTGAGTTTGAAGTGTGAGGATGGGGTAAAAGTTGTGCGTGTTGTGTTAGCATCGCGGTTGGTGTTGATTTGTACTGTGAAGTGAAATGACTTAAAATATGTGTGTTCAACACCAGAAAGTCCACCGGCGTTCATATTATTTAACAAAATCCAGCCGAGCATCCTCTAGACCATTATACAAAGTTTCATTTCAGAATGGGCTATGAGCCTACAACTTACAACAAAAAGCAAGAATAATAGATGAGTATTGTGAAAACTGTTTATTCAAATTCTACTGTTGTTACCTGTCTCTGCAGTGCGTCACTATTTCTGCATGCCAAATGCTGTGAAAATGTGATGAGCCACCCAAATTATTGGCTTATTTCAAAACTAATAAATCAACTTTGGGCTACAAGATGGTGGTGACAGCCAGAGACTTTTCAGCAAAGTGTTTTAAATTAACTAACACTAATTATCCTCCACAGTAATTAACATTGAAGTTCATACCCAGTACCATTTTCTACCGCAGATTTTGTAATAACCACAGTTAGAGTCCAGACTTCGACTACATACTTTGTTAACATACGTTTTTTTATAGTATGACATACAGCATTAATTGATTAACTCAGTAATTAATAAATTCATAAAATTTGATTAATTTGAAATATGGTGCATGTATATGTGAACAAGGGGATTTACACTACTGAAGAAAAATAGTGTCCATTTATTTTTCTAAAATTTGAATTAACAACACTCTCTTTAATCCAAAATTCTACAGTAGTTCATCAAAAACAGAAATTCCAACCTACCCAAATTTTGAAGTATCAAGTATTTTTCAAAATAATGGCTTGTTCCTACACTAGTCTTTATAAGAGCATGTCAGTCATGAAATAATCAGTTAATGGTTTGAAAGCTAACGAGTAACATCCATGTTAGAGGCAGAGTTGATTGAACTATCATGGGGTGATCTTCTTCAATAAATCATTGGGGAACAATGAAAAGTGTGAACTGTGACAATTTGATGTTGTGCACTGTTTATTTGGTGGTATCACAGAAAAATTAATTTTAAAAACTAACATTGTGATTGTCAATACAGGCCTGAAGACCTAAACTAATCATTTATTGTAGGAAGTGAAGTGGTCACCATTCTTAATGTCATTTGAAACGTGCTGTTGTGTACAATATTGAGCAAACACCAATTCCACACTCATTTAAAATTTAAACTTTGAGGTGAACAAAACTCATGCTACTGAGGATCAGACTGTGAGTATCAATCAATTCTGCCACAGAGTCAGTGCACACTCTCTACTACTTGCTATGCTGTGTTCTTAAAAATGTTTGAGAAGATAACTCACAACGGAATACTGAACTATCTTTCTGAAAATAGCCTCTTAACGACTCAATTTCTCTTCTCTACAGGCTTCTCATCAGAGAAAGAATTGTATGATCTCAGTCTCAGTTCAGTTAAACTTCAGTTGTTAGATTTAAAAATTACAGAAGGGAATTTAAAAACGTATCACATTAAAGACACATTTCATGCAAGAATGGATGGAGGCACATCTTAAGAACTGAAAACGGGCCATATTAACAAACTAAACAGTGTTTCTCTCCTAACAGTTGTCAGGCACATTTTCTGGTATTTTGGCAGATATTTCCAATTTCATTTTTCTAATGTGTACCTGTAGTCAAATGATTCAAATGGCTCTGAGCACTATGGGACTTAACTTCTGAGGTCATCAGTCCCCTAGAGCTTAGAACTACTTAAACCTCACTAACCTAAGGACATCACACATCCATCCTCGAGGCAGGATTCGAACCTCCGACCATAGCAATTGCGCGGTTCCAGACTGTAGCCCCTAGAACTGCTTGGCCACCCCGGCTGGCTAGCTGTAGTCAGCCCATAAAATTCTGCTCATCATGTCTCTCATGCAATGCCCAGTATTCATTTGTTTCACGTTACATACAAAATGATTTTTAAAGTGGAATTTTATGTGCCCAATCGACAGGGCGGTCCCATATTAGTGGAGTGCAATATTAATTTTATCAGGGGCAGTACGCCAGCAGTACCAGCACTAACCTGGTCCATACTGACTGCAGAAGCACTGCCAAGGCACTGCTGGGGTACTGATTATTCTTCATGTTTTACTGTTCCTGTTGATGCATGATGGTAAAATGAATACTGCACTGAACTAATCTGGGCCCACTCTATTGAATGGGTATTTTTGGCTGATTCCAGCTACACATTACAGAAATAAAATTGGAATTATCTGTTGAAATACCAGACAAAATGTGCCACAGGAAAGACACCTAGTAGAACAAGATGATCAAATTTGGACAGCAGAAAAGCTGACCATGACAAGAAAATCAGACTAATTAGTGCTCATATTCAGCTTCATCAGGAATCATTCTTCCTGCATGCCCTTTGTGAATGGAACAGGTAAGTGTTTGAAAGTAATTTTCACAAATGTACCTTCCACCACATATTTTAAAATGGCTTGCAGAGTATAGTTGTAGACATGAATATGGGAAACTATGGTTACAGGCAAATGACGACAATACTGATTTTCATTATGCTTTGATTTACTTCAAATTTTCTCAGGACTTCTATACTATCCTAGCTTTCACTTCTAAGATAAATTGAAGCTCTCAACTCTTGTAAAGTGCTAACCAGCCATTTTCTGTACTAGAGAGAGAGAGAGAGTGTGCACAAATTAAGTTAACAACCACTTACACTATAGCAGCCTTCGATGCCAAATTATCCTTGCGATGATGCTTCCCTTCACTCTGAAAATACAAAAGTAGGTCATAGTTCAGTTATCTTTAAGCTACCAAGTAATGACAAAGCAGATAACATGAAATGGGTGCTTCCATATTTGGAAAATTATCAAGTGAACAAAAAATAAATCTGTACATCGAAGTACTAAAATACCAAAATGAGAAGAACCGAAATAATAAAGATAAACTGATGGCACAAAAATGGATGTAGATGATTGTTAAACTTTCTTCAGTCCTTGGCATTGGTGTGGAGGCGTGTGTGCCTCAGCGATACAGATAGCCATACTGTAGGTGCAATCACAACAGAGGGGTTTCTATTGAGAGACCAGACAAACATGTGGTTCCTAAAGAGGGGCAGCAGCCTTTTCAGTAGTTGCAGGAGCAACAGTCTAGATAATTGACTAAACCAAAACGGATTTGCTGTGCTGGTACTGTGAACAGCTGAAAACAAGGGGAAACTACAGCCATAATTTTTCTCAAGGGCATGCAGCTTTACTGTATGCTCTTGGGTAAAATATTCCAGAGGTGAAATAGTCCCCCATTCAGATCTCCGGGTGGGGACTACTCATGAGGATGTCATTATCATGAGAAACAAAACTGGTATGCTACACATCGGAGTGTGGAATGTTAGATCCCATAGTCAGGCAGGTAGGTTAGAAAATTTAAAAAGGGCAATAGGTAGGTTAAAGTTACGTATAGTTGGAATTAGTAATGTTTGGTGGCAGGAGGAACAGGACTTTTGGTCATGTGAATACAGGGTTATAAACACAAAATGAAATATGGTTAATGCAGGAGTAGGTTTAATAATGCATAAAAAAATTGGAATGCGGATAAGCTACTATCAACAGCATAGTGAACACCTTATTGTAGCCAAAACAGACACAAAGTCCACACCTACCACAGCAGTGCAAGTTTGTATTCCAACTAGCTCCAAAGATAATGAAGAGATTAAAGAAATGTATGATGTGATACAAGAAATTATTTAGATAGTTAAGGGAGACAAAAACTTGACAGTCATGGGGGACTAGAATTAGATAGTAAGAAAAAGAAGAGAAGGGAAAGTAGTAGGTTCATATGGACTGAGGGTAAGGAATAGAATGGGAAGTCACCTGGAGGAATTTTGCACGTTGTTTTAGAATCATGAAAAAAGGCTGTATACGTGGAAGAGGCCTGGAGACACTGGAAGGTTCCAGATTGACTATATAATGGTAAGACAGAGATTTAGGAACTAGATTTTAAAATGTAAGACATTTCCAGGGGCAGATGTGGACTCTGACCACAATTTATTGGTTATGAACTGTAGACTAAACTGAAGACATGACAAAAAGGTAGGAATTTAAGGAGATGGGACCTGGATAAACTGAAAGAGCCAGAGGTTGCAGGGAGTTTCACAGAGAGTATTAGACAATGATTGACAAGTGCACGGGAGAGGAATACAGTAGATGAAGAATGGGTAGCTTTGGGATATGAAATAATGAGGGCAGCAGAGAATCAAGTAGGTAGAAAGACGAGGGCTAGTAGAAATACTTGGGTAACAGAAGAGATACTGAATTTAATTGATGAAAGGAGAAAATACACTCCTGGAAATGGAAAAAAGAACACATTGACACCGGTGTGTCAGACCCACCATACTTGCTCCGGACACTGCGAGAGGGCTGTACAAGCAATGATCACACGCACGGCACAGGGGACACACCAGGAACCGCGGTGTTGGCCGTCGAATGGCACTAGCTGCGCAGCATTTGTGCACCGCTGCCGTCAGTGTCAGCCAGTTTACCGTGGCATACGGAGCTCCATCGGAGTCTTTAACACTGGTAGCATGCCGCGACAGCGTGTACGTGAACCGTATGTGCAGTTGACGGACTTTGAGCGAGGGCATATAGTGGGCATGCGGGAGGCCGGGTGGACGTACCGCCGAATTGCTCAACACGTGGGGCGTGAGGTCTCCACAGTACATCGATGTTGTCGCCTGTGGTCGGCGGAAGGTGCACGTGCCCGTCGACCTGGGACCGGACCGCAGCGACGCACGGATGCACACCAAGACCGTAGGATCCTACGCAGTGCCGTAGGGGACCGCACCGCCACTTCCCAGCAAATTAGGGACACTGTTGCTCCTGGGGTATCGGCGAGGACCATTCGCAACCATCTCCATGAAGCTGGGCTACGGTCCCGCACACTGTTAGGCCGTCTTCCGCTCACGCCCCAACATCGTGCAGCCCGCCTCCAGTGGTGTCGCGACAGGCGTGAATGGAGGGACGAATGGAGACGTGTCGTCTTCAGCGATGAGAGTCGCTTCTGCCTTGGTGCCAATGATGGTCGTATGCGTATTTGGCGCCGTGCAGGTGAGCGCCACAATCAGGACTGCATACGACCGAGGCACACAGGGCCAACACCCGGCATCATGGTGTGGGGAGCGATCTCCTACACTGGCCGTACACCTCTGGTGATCGTCGAGGGGACACTGAATAGTGCACGGTACATCCAAACCGTCATTGAACCCATCGTTCTACCATTCCTAGACCGGCAAGGGAAGTTGCTGTTCCAACAGGACAATGCACGTCCGCATGTATCCCGTGCCACCTAACGTGCTCTAGAAGGTGTAAGTCAACTACCCTGGCCAGCAAGATCTCCGGATCTGTCCCCCATTGAGCATGTTTGGGACTGGATGAAGCGTCGTCTCACGCGGTCTGCATGTCCAGCACGAACGCTGGTCCAACTGAGGCGCCAGGTGGAAATGGCATGGCAAGCCGTTCCACAGGACTACATCCACCATCTCTACGATCGTCTCCATAGGAGAATAGCAGCCTGCATTGCTGCGAGAGGTGGATATACACTGTACTAGTGCCGACATTGTGCATGCTCTGTTTCCTGTGTCTATGTGCCTATGGTTCTGTCAGTGTGATCATGTGATGTATCTGACCCCAGGAATGTGTCGATAAAGTTTCCCCTTCCTGGGACAATGAATTCACGTTGTTCTTATTTCAATTTCCAGGAGTGTATAAAAATGCAGTAAATGAAGCAGGCAAAAATGAATACAAATATCTCAAAAATGAGATCATCAGAAAGTGCAAAATAGCTAATCACAGGTGGCTAGAGGACAAATGAAAGGATGCAGAAACATATATCACTAGGGATAAGACAGATACTCCCTATAGGAAAATTAGACAGGCCTTTGGAGGAAAGAGAACCACCTGTATGAATATCAAGAGCTGAGCTGGAAAACCAGTCACAAGCAAAGAAGAGAAAGCCACAAGGTGGAATGAATATGTAGAAGGTCTATCAAGGGCGATGGAGGGCAATATTATGGAAATGGAAGAGGATGTAGACTAAGATGAAATGGGAGATATGGTATTGCTTGAAGAATTTGATAGAGCACTGAAAGACCTAAGTTGAAACTAGGCCCCAGGAATAGATAACATACCATTACAGCAACTGATAGCCTTGGGTGAGCCAGCCATGACAAAACTGTTCCATCAGGAGAGCAAGATGTATGAGGCAGGCAAAATACCTTCGGACTTCAAGAAGAATATAATAATTCTAATCAAAAAGAAAATTACCGAATATCAGTTTAATAAGTCATAGCTGCAAAATATTGACATGAATTCTTTACAGACGGATGAAAAAACTGATATAAGGTGACCTCGGCGAAGATCAATCTGGATTCCGTAGAAATGTTGAAACACATTAGACAATACTGACCCTACAACTTATCTTAGAAGATAGGTTAAAGAAAGGAAAACATTCGTAGACTTAGAGAAAGCTTTAGACTATGATGACTGGAAAACTCTCAAGTTCTGAAGGTGGCATGGGTAAAATACAGGGAGAAAAAGACTATTTAGAATTTGTACAGAAACTAGATGGCTGTTATAAGAGTTGAGGGGAACAAAATGCAAGCAGTGATTAAGAGGGAAGTGAAACAGGATTGTAGCTGATATCAGTCTGTATATTGAGCAAGCGGTAAAGGAAACAATAGAAAATTTGGAGTAGGAATTAAAATTCATGGAGAAGAAATAAAAACTTTGTTGTTTGCCAAAGACATTGTAATTCTATCAGAACAGCAAAGGATGTGGAAGAGCAGTTGAATGGAATGGACAGTGTCTTGAAGGGA